>NC_091121.1:127999532-128154532 GCF_040183065.1 Periplaneta americana
ATGTGTTTCATACAAGTAATAACTCTCACCAGAACAGTTTCCACTATTGAAGAGATACTATTTTATAGCCGAATGTAATACGTGGTCCTATGCTATTATGGAATCCGGACTGTGAAAAAAATGGTTTGAAAGCTTTTATAAATTTTAAATGCGTAAGTATAACTTAATAAATTATAGTAAATACGGATAATATAGTAATTTATTAAAAAATTAATGGGGCTTTTTTAAATCAAGACCAAACAATGGTGTTCAACTTCTAGAATCGCCAGATTAATTTTTGGCTTAACACTTGTATAGGCTATGTAATATTTATGTAATTTAGTATATATAATAAACTGTCAAAAAAAAAAACAGAGGAACTAGTATCGTATTTCTGAGCAGGAAGATAACTGGATGGCCTCGTGCCCCCGTTTTGTGAAGGAGATTACGTTTGCGAATAGTGGAAATATTTTGACTCGTGCGGAAACCTCTAAACAGCTGTCATCAGCACAGCGCACCCTCGAGCTAGCGTCTCTTCGCGGATAAGAGACTGCACTATGGTGCACCCGTGGCTGCTGACGAGTAAGTTCTCTCCCTCTTCCTACTGCATGACGGGACATATTATGATACACTGCATACCTGTTACCCATTTCAGCGAGTGCTGACGATCACTACTCTAAAGCAAAGTTACTCACTATAAATTTCTAATACATATTAGCACGTTGCGGCCCATTTTTCCGAATGATTTTTTCCGAGAAGCCTTTTTCATGCAATAAATATTACACCTAACTGCTGTTTTTTGTAAACAGAAAAACAATGTTAGAAATGACTGCAATATACTATACGTAACTTTTTATTTAGTTTTTTATGAACTTAATTACATAGACCTACTATTATCTATGTAAGTCAAATATTTTATATTTAGAATATTTGTATTATTTTAAATGAAAATTCTAGTAAATAAACTATAAACAAAAATGTCAGTCGCAACATAGACGAAAGACCTATGTCCAAGGATTTTAAGAATAAGTTATGTATGCCCAGGAAATTCTGCAAATGATTTCTTTTTGGCTTTATCACGATACTTCTCCTTTATACGTCGCATATATAACAGAAAAGTAAGAACCATTTTTAGATAAATTCTAATATTGAGACCCTTTGTCATGAATGTGGGAGTGGTGCTTTATTGAATTTGAAATAGAAGACAGAATTCTGTAGCTTCTTACCTTATTTTAAATTAAAACTCTATAATTTATTATTTTATTATTGCCAATACAGGGGGACCAGGCGTCCTCTTTTGTCCGGACATGTCCTCCTTTTTAGACCTTTGTCCGGAGTCAGGTCGGATTTTAAAAAAATGAAGAAATGTCCTCCTTTTCGTAACTTGTATGCCTGATATTTTGAAATTATCTGATTTGTCGCCTTTTTCAAGTAATTTGCCTGTTGGTGGCAGCAAAATCGACGGAATATACTCTTTGCCAACGAGCATAACTCTCTTTAAACCGCCTTGTTATGGTCATTGCTCAGAGGTAGCTAGTATATCGAGAAATCGAGATGCGAATGTAAATCTAAATAGATATTTTGTCCTCTTTAGTAATTACAGTTTCTTTCACTTTCATATGTAGCTACGTAACTGTAAAATCATTATTATTAAGTTTTTCATAATTATTTTGTAATAAAATAGATATCAACATATTTTAAGTATGATATAAGCTTTAAATCTGTACTGTAAATATTTTGTAATAAAATAGATATTGATGTAATTTAAAGTATAATATGGACCTCAGCCTAAATCTAAGTACATATTTTCTGTCCTCTTTTTTCGAACAATGTCCTTTTTGAAGCTTTGTATCCTCTTTTTTATCTTTCTGAATCTGGTCACCCTAGCCAATACTGAGTTCATTTTCTCATCTAGAACGTAATCAAATTATTATGATAGTTGTCATCGTTTAAATAACATTCATTTTTATCGCTGGTGCCCACCCAGTACTGTACGTACCTAGTTCTTCCTAGCAGCAAGGAAATGGATTTAACAACAATGAAGATAGGCTATATCTCGATCTGACCTTGATCTGTAGCTGCAGATTGAATTCTCACCTGCCAACACAGAAGCAGCAAGTGTCGGCGCCACGTGTCTCTCAGCGGGCCACGACGGCCGTCACCCGCGAGGGGTCTCCCAGCCCACGACATTCACACTTGCTTATCCGCGGCGGCGGCGGTTTCTAATTCCGTCCGCATAACAATAGCTACCTGCTACAAATTGCGTGCCGCTTCATTCCTCGGGATAAATTAAACCAGAAGCTCTTTTTCTTTCACTCAGCTAACAGAGCTTACACGGCAGTACTGCAGCTTGTGCACTCACAGTACTTCTGTTCATATTTTAATCCTGTCGACTTCATCGAGAATTTTGCCTCATAAATTTTACAAGAATATGTCCACAGAGGTTCATTCTCTATTAGTAAGCTTATAAACAATGTCCATTCATTCATACTGCTATGCCAAAGGGCAGATTTTTCATTGCAAACCCAGCATTCTCAAATCTTTCCTATTTTCTGCCTTCCTCTTTGTCTCCTCACATGATCTTAATGTCGTCTATCATTTGATATCTTCTTCTGCGCTGAATTTTTATCCCGTTCACCATTCTTTCCAGTGCATCCTTCAGTAGCCAGTTTCTTCTCAGCCAGTGACCCAACCAATTTCTTTTTCTCTTCCTGGTCAGTTTCAGCATCATTCTTTCTTCACCTACTCATTCCAACACAACTTCATTTCATATTCTCTCTGTCCATTTCACACACACCATTTTTCTCCATATCCACATTTCAAATGCTTCTATTCGCTTCTGTTCACTTAGTTGTAATATGCACGTTTCTGCTCAAACAATGTCACACTCCATGCAAAACACTTTACTAGCCTTTTCCTTAATTCTATTTCCAGAAGTCCGCAGAAGATGCTCTTTTTTCTATTAAAAGCTTCCTTTGTCATTGCCATCCTCCTTTCGACTTCCTGGCAGCAGCTCATGTTACTGCTTATAGTACACCCCAAGTATTTGAGTAGTCTACTTTTTCTACTGCCTCATTTAGAATTCGCAAGTTTACGTTCTTGATTTTTCTTAGTCCGTTATTTTACCAGAGAGAGGAGATCGTTCTCTCTCTTTCTCTATATTTCATAAAAACTCTAAAATTCATAAATATTATATTATAAAATGAGACAGCGGAACAAGTGGGCAGCTTCAAATACTTGGGGTGTAATATAAGTGGAGACCAGAATCTTAGCCACTACTCTTTGAAGTTAAGTGAGTTCGGAGTTTGTGCAGTGAGCCAAATGACGACGAAGAGCCGTGACGCGCTGCGCCATGCGATGTATAAACAGACTACTTCCGCCTCAAGGACAGCAGCCACAGCATGCAAGTAGAAGAATGATTTCAAGAGTAGGGCTGTGTTGTGTATTACAAGAGAATGAACATAGTCTTTGCTGTGAACTTTTAAATTAAAATGTTACTGTATCACAGGCACTACTCTTAATGAAATGTTAAAACCTATATTATAACAATCTTTGATGTAACATTTTAACACATTTGATCTTAAAATGTTACTATATCACAGGCACTACTCTTAACAACATGTTTAAGCCTATTTTACAACAATCTTTAATGTAAAATTTTAACTTAAAATGTTACTTTATCACAGGCACTACTCTTAACAACATGTTTAAGCCTATATTACAATAATCTTTAATGTAACATTTTAACTTAAAATGTTACTGTATCACAGGCACTACTCTTAACAACATGTTTAAGCCTATATTACAATAATATTTAATGTAAAATTTTAACTTAAAATGTTACTGTTCCAGAGGTAGCGCTCTTAATGGAATGTTTAAACCCATATTACAATAAACGTTGTTGTCAACTTTGTTCTACATCTTCTGCGCCAAACATTTCTTCAAGATATTTAATCAGATTATCAGGACGCCGCACAGTGATTCCAAATACAAATCTAGCAAGACAAAATTAACAACTCTCCTCGTTTCTAACAGATTTTCATAAAATTTTGTATACATGTTACAAATGGCATTTTGCATTTGCGTATAAACTCTGATTACGATTGGATAAAATAAACCACCCTTTTACACGGGTTGAATTTTGAAGAATTATAATAATTTTACAAAACTGATTTTCGCAGGGATTGTAACGAAATCACAAATGCATTATATACTTTCTATTTGATTTAAATGTGTGAAAGATGTTAAAAATACACAACAGTCGTACATATTGAGTCAAATATTATTTATTTTTGTTTTATAAAATAGCCTACATTTAATACAATTTTAACAAAACCGCTAGCTCTGGTTAAATAAACCTACATTTGAAATATTTACAAATATTTGAGAGAGTTGTAACTCTATTAATTTTCAAACATCATCATCATCATAATCATCATCATCATAGTGATCCTGGAGCAGTCTCAGTAGGTCTACATCAGAAGATACACTTTTTCTACTCTTTTGGCGTTAGATACGAAGACTGCTTACTATCGGGCCAGAGGAAATTCTATAAAATCGATCGTCGTATCGGCTCTACAAAATTTGCGCGCGTGATAAGCTTACTCCCTGAAATTCTTGTAATCTTTATTTCGGACTTCTTGGGGTTCCTCGGACATCATCCCAACAGAAGTACGGCTTCCTTTATCAACTGCGCACCATGGGTAAGTATTTTATGCACACTTTTTGGCATGTAATACCACTTATATTTCTGGATGTATAATTCTACAGTGCCCAAACAGTATTTTTTCAAACTCTCCAATATTAATACTGTACCCACTGGCGATTGTTTTAAGCAGTAGTCGGCAAAGATTACGTCATAAAATGCAGCCCGCAATACACAACGAAGGGGAATGTAGGAGAGAAGAATATCCAGATTGCTTAACGTTGAATGAACAAGTGTTGGCTAAGGGAATGGAAATCATGCCTTACCCCTCCGCCCTGCTTGTATGTTAAGGGGCTAATTCGCGAGTTAGAAATGACGACCACTGGTTTTAAAGATGGTTCCAAATCACCGAATCAAGCCTTCATGTACGCCAGTAGTTTCTGATGCCAAACCTGGATCTTCAAAGAACCTCCGCGCGCTAATCCCGTCATTAGTCGTACCAAATTCAGGTTTGGGAATGTCGACAATTAGTCCCATTTGTTTATGTAAGCGATCTTGTTTTCTTTTCTTTCATTCATTTTCATGACCCTTTCTGAGTAAAACTAATCCATTTCTGCGACAAGAGCAATCTCATCAACCAAGTGTGTTTCCAGCAAAGGCTTCAGCTTCCTCTTCTGACTTTTCGCAGCACATTCATGAAATGGCTTTTGTGGGCGACTTTGTTTTTTCGTTGCTAGACACAGTCTATTTTAAAAAAAAAGTCATTTTAACACTTAACCAATCCTTGTATTTCCTTAAGAAAATGTTTTAATACGTAGAGGCAACTAGTCCATTGCTCTTTAAGTTTCATTTAGAATTCAGCACTTTTTTCTGCACTAATTTACGATCGTGTCTCTCAGAAACTCCTAAACCATTTAAAAAAATACATATTCACACACACAGGCTAATCTTCTTAAAATATTATTTTCTTTTCACGAAATGTCAACTAGTTCTCTTCTTGGAATTCCGTCCACCATCACTAAAATATAAATAAAAAGAGAAGGTGGTTGAAGTTGGTTATAAAACCTTTATAATCACATACCTAAATGACTAATGTAAATGCTGAATCTGCTCTGAAAATGGCCTTTTGTGGCCTTTGCTTTTGCGGGCCTGCTACAGCAAATACAACTTTAAAAATTTTCATGGAACACTTCTCTGTGTATTAATGAGTATTATAACTAAATAGCACAATGTTAAAGTTCGAAAATGTACTAAAAATGTAGGGAAATACCTGTAGTTTTATTCGTCGAAACTCGAAGGGGATTGGCAATATATTATATCTTCAGACATCGATGTTCCGAAGGTAACTTGCCGGGCGATGCTAACGAGAAGAGCATGTCTGTGCTGAACACTTGACTTCTACCTGCTCCTGCGCAGACCACAATAATTTTTATGGAAAACCGAATACGAATCGTAGATACACAACTATTAAGATTATAGAACCGCAGTATTTATATTGTTTTGAAGCTCAAACTTTTATACCTTTTGTCCAGTCAGATTTGAGTTTGGAACCACTGTGCGCCGTCCCGGTACTTTTTCCTGCAGCCTGGAGCGCCCTGCTTCTTTATTTTTACTGTTTAAAATAATAATTGTCTTACTTTCTTCTTACTCAACTTTTTATTTTATAAGCATGGATTAGTAGTAAATAGCAACGGCATTACTAATAAGAAATAATAATAATAATAATAAACATTTCGCGATGCGTCCTGGTACTATTTATTTACGACTATACCCCTGAATCTGATGATGCGGATTACAGACTATTTTCACCAAACAATCATTATAATTACTGATTACCATATCTGAATTTTCTGACAGTCTAGAAATGTTACCACCATCAATCTTTAGCATGCCATTTTCGTAGTAAGTACAAACGCAAACAGAATGTGTCCCATGGCCACCAGGAAATACGCATTGCCTTAGTCTCAATTGCGAAAATTTTGAAAAAAAAAAAAAAAACTTATTTTTAAATTAGGGTATTGTTCTTTAAAACAGCGGTAAGTTACTCTGAGATTTCTTAACATTAATTGCTTCTGTTTATGAATTTTTTGCCATTTTCGTTCAATATTACACAATTGTTTTTCTCCGCCATTATTCTGCTGACATCATCACAATTTATTGTGAAACTCTATCACTTTTTCCACAATAGAAATTCCTAAACGCTTCCCGGATTTCGATTGAGATGTTACCAAAATTCCCTTATTAACGGCTAATTGTTTAGCAACTCTTATTATTTATGTAAACGTTTGAAAATATTCTTGAATTTTACAATAAGACCCAACTTTCGAAAATTGTTAAGATTTGTACCTCCAATTTTCTACCTTCAGTAGCATGAAATGAGTCAATCAACTTTTATACTATATGATCTGAACTGTTATATCATGATTTTTGCTTTTTTCGTCTGAAGTAGAATCGCTTTCAATGTTATGAAATATATATTTTATCTCTAAGTTTACTTTTTATTTTTTCTAATTTCTGACGCGGGTAACTGTTATATCATGATTTTTGCTTTTTTCATCTATAGTAGAATCGCTTTCAATGTTATGAAATATATTTTTATCTCTAAGTTTACTTTTTATTTTTTCTAATTTCTGACGCGGGTAATGTTTTTGACTGAGTTTTGTTGTCTTAATGAGACTTTCTCCTCATGACACCAAGCTTTCATTAATTATGGTTATGCTGGCCTTTTCTTCAGCTTCTTTTAGGAAAACCATACCAGAAGAGATTTTGTCACCACTTTGTTCACTTTCATGGGATTCGAGTTCAGAAATATTTTGAGAACTACTCTCGGTAGACACAGCTCAATATTTACAAGTTCAGGTTAGGAAGTTTTGGAATTTTTATCCGACAAATATCACACACTTTCAGTTGACGACAAATCAATGTTCTCCAACTTCAGTTTCACTAACATGGCACGTGTCACACACCACAAAGACTTTATTTTTTTTTTAATTTGTGATTTTTTTCATTGAATGGGCTAAAAGATGCATCATACAGCTTCTATCTGCGTCACTCATTATTTATTTATTTCACTGGATGTTCCGTAAAAATCCGACGAAGTGAGACTTAAACTGGACGAGATAATTCTCCGCGAACAATACATGAAAGACTGGGGTTACTTAAGTTCCGATTCTTCATTGACTTCGATCTTCCAACAAAAGGCCCATAAATAATTTAGGCCTTTGTGTAGTCATAAAGTTACAAAAACATTAAAAAAAACCCTCCTCTACTCTCTCTTTTGTGGCAGAGGTCACAAAAACCAAGCAGTTTGTCGATTGCATGATAAGCCTTAATTCGGAGTGCGGAGCGGTGCGTCTCAAATAAACATTTATTTCATATACTTCTGAAAGGAATTCCACTTTAAAACTTGGGTGATCATTAAAAGAAATAACAAGGAAAATGCTAGTATTTGTTTCAGATTTTTAACATATCGTTTTAAGTTTCTATTTTGAAAATTAATGTTAAAACTTCTTAAATTTATTTTATTTTAATTTCAATTTCATTTGGTATTATATAGCGTGAAAAATCACCTTATAGGCCTAAGTTTTAACATGAGCTATGGGTTAAACCTATGCGATATAAGATTAAGAGAAACAAGAGTTTATAAAACATCTTAACCGGCCAATTTTTATAAATTTGACTGCAAATAGACTTGTAAGAAATAATGTTAGTTTAAAATTGACACCGTGTGGCTACTTCCTTTGATGTACGAAATGTATAAAAAAGTCTGAACATTTTATAAAAAATGTAGTGTTTCTTAAGCGTTGGATTTCACTTAGAATAACTCATACGGGTATTCCCGGAAAATACGGGAGAGTTGGTCACCATACTCATAGTACACTGACGTTCAAAGATATCAGACTCCTACTAATCGATTGTGATCGATAATTTGTTGGTATAAGTGTGGCTTCTTTAGTCGTTACTTCTATGAATAGACGGCGGAGATAATAGTCAGTGTTGTCCATCGCACATAAATATACCCGCATTGTAGAATTCAATATTTCATCCTCCTCTGCTGATTGTAAAACAACACTGGGTTTAGCTGGAAACCGCTGATACTGTCAATTATGAAAGTAATTGATACCTAATCCACATTTTCATTTTCCCCGACACTTTTTTAACCGCCCCAATAATGGTGCCATCTATTGAGATCTAGCAGAACTATTTCAAAGTTTGTCAGTTTTTTGTATCTTTGGTTTGTCTTATCCATGATTAGAAAGTTCGCTTACACGATCATAAAATAGTAGGTCAGATATCTTTGAACACCAATGTACCTGTGCCACGCGCCAACATGACGTCACGTCAATTTAAATCTATGAACAACTATCCTTATCTCCGTACGCCTTGGGACAGAATACGGTCCCTAATAATGATTGATCTAAAGTAAGTTTGCCCCGAATTTCTTCTTTAGTTGAATTTCTAATTTCTGAATTGCTTTTTTTTTTTTCCTGCCAGTTTTGCCATTGTTCTCATCTGATTTACAAATTAGTTAAGAGGTACGTCCACTTCAGAATGATAATTATCTCCTCTATGCAATGCATTTTTTTAGGGGAACATACACAGATTGCAACATGTGTAGATGCAAAAAAATCCACTAACTGAATGATGATTATCACAGCTCAAATATCGAATAACACCACAATGTCTTTCCAGGAGATCCTAAGGAATTTAGAAATAACTACATAAGTTTATTTCACGGTTTACCTCTAATTTCGAATGTACAATATCCTGTAGCGGCTTAACTATAAGTCGGACCTTATTTCTCTATTTACAATTTTTGTTCATTTAACCTCAGGAAGACCCTTCCTAAGTGACGGTCAAACTTCGTGAAATACCGTGTACAAATTTAGGTGTCTGCAAAATCATCAATGCCTACATACAAATATTTAAAATGTAGAAATTATGAAGTAAGTGAGGTAGCCTGTCTTACTTTTGGGATTTACAAAAACTTTCTATTTGTACTACCCAGAAAACGAAAGTATATATGTTTTTATTTGGTCCATACCAGTGTTGTGGGATTTAATCGATTAATCTGATCGATTAATTGATCAATTTCTATTGCAAGATTAATCGATCAAAAATATTTAATCGAATAATCGAGTCGATTAAAGTTAATCAGTTGTATTTGATATTAATTTTTATTTTGTTAATCCAAACTCAGAATAAAAATTCTGACAATACTAGTCTCTCCGAAATTGCTTACTTCAAACACGATAATATCGTTATTTTGTAACTGCAAAGCAGGTAGCATAGGGAAAATCTTTGCACAAACACTTCAGAAAGAGATTATGAGAAGAGTGACTTGGTCTATCCCCTATTGAAAGTTTAAACAATGCGAAACCTTTATTAAGTATATCAGCTCGTCTTCCTAGCATATTAAATACATACTTTTCTGAAATTCGCCCCCTCATTCCTTAGTCATGGCTATACTGTGTGCAAGTGAGAGAGTAACTATTTTCTTCCCTTTCTAAAATTTTGTAACCCAATTAGGGGCCAGTCTGGTATTCTGTTGCAGTTCCTTTACTAAGTTTCTAAATGAATCTTGTGTGTTTAGTTTGCTAAAGAAAAAAATCATATTTCTGTAGTCTGTGAAAAAAGAGTGAAAACTCCATCATGTCATAGGCCTATGAGAATTTGAGAAGTAAACTCGGTGAAACTTTTGGATTTAAATTGAACAATCGTGGAGAATTCTTGACAGAAAAAAGTTCGTGTTCATTTAGAGACATTGTTACTGAACGCAGAGAAGCGCTTAATTCGGAGCATTTGAATGCACTCACATGTTTAAAATCACGGATTAAGCAGTATTAACCAGGTGAGTGTTCACACTTTTTCTTATTTATGTTTGTCTCAAAAGTCCCCGGAGAACTGACATAATAAATAAGCCTACATAATAAATATGTTAGTAAATAACTAAATAGTAATTATTTCGTAATACAGCGATACAGTTAATATACATATATACTACTTTTATACTTATGCTTATCACCAAACACAAATTAAATGTAACAATAATTGTGTATTACAGTATATTAAAACCTTTTTCAAATCGATCAAAGCTCGATTAATGTATCGATTAATCGATTAAATTCAAATCGTTAATCGATTAAATATTTTTATCGAACGACAGCACTAGTTCATACTAAATGATCTTCTGAATGATAGAGGAAATAAACCATAACCTAATAACGATGAGCAACATGACAAAGGAACTGGATTACTACGAAACGCTAGAAACTAATAACGACTAGTTATATTTTATCTCCACGGCACCGATTCTTAATGTTACAAGAACTTAAGTAACTACATCTCATCACTATTTGAGACACTACAACCTATACAAGAGCCGAACAGAATACAGTCTATCCTTTACAGGCTCGGTGTAGCTGTACAGTAGGTGTTGGCCAAACACGACGATGTTTGTTTGTGGCTGTCGGATATTGTTTCTTTGAACTGGACCACCGGGACTAGCGGCATAAGGGCTCTTCATTGTGACCCCCAGCTCGGTAGCACGAGTCATCAGCCTGCTGTCAGCCTCATACATCCAAGTACGTTCATTTAGCAGACAAGATCAAATTTCTTGTAAAACTGCTTGCCGCTTAATGAGTTTTCCCCCTTCCACCTCTAACACTCTCCCTCAGCCTCCATTTCCTCTTTTTTTTTCCTTCACGCTCTCAAAAATCCAGTTTATGTTATACCAAGAATATGCGCGTTATTTTTTACGGCTGTTAATTGGAATTACTAATCTAGTCTGCAAAGAACGCGTTGATTCGCCTCCAGCAGATGGTTTGCACATTAGTGTGCTCCATTACGCAGCCGTCTCTGGTGACAGAATGTGTCACGTGATTGCTCTTGCCGGTAAAGCGCTACTACATGAAATGCTCTTCGTTTCGGAAAATTAATTAGTTTACATTTCCAGCGTTTTTACTATCACTCATTTTCTTCCTCTGTTCGGCGAAATGCTCAGAATTCTAGGATCATCACGTCAACGACCCAACACCTCAGTGCGAGTACGTTTGTTTGTGTGGCTTCATTCACATTATTGGCTCGTTTATTAAGGTTATTTGGTGACGCCATATTAAGTGTAGCGATTAGTTAATGTCGAATTGTTAATGGCGACGAACGATGCGAAGACAGCGGATGTAGTTCCTTTACGCCATTACTCTGGGTATAAAACTTTAATCTCATTCTCCATTTTCTGGAATAAAACAGAAATGCTTTTACTTATTGAATAAGGCTACACAACAACCACAATAAGTCTCGTTCTTCTGTAGGCTACTTCACTAAATAGACATATCCCTTTTTTTTTTTTTCTACATCACTTTTTATTGTGGAACTGTATCAATGCTACTTTTGGCAACCTCGCATGTTAAATTCTTTATTCTCTTATTTCACCATTAATAGAACATATCTATATCTTCAATCTTAAATCATGGGCCTATGTCTAAAGGTTAAATATGTGTGTGTTTTTTTTAAGTATTTGTTACAATTTGTACAATATGAATAGCCTACATGGTCTGTTATAAGAGTTTTTAGTCTTTCACGGTGAATGTCATCAGAATTAGGCTTTCAGATATTCCATCGTGTTGTAGTAGGCGACCCCTCTGGTCTTACGATTATGGAACCTGTATGCAGTTGCGAAACGCTGGAAATGCGAAGTTCCAAGACACGGCGGAACACAAAAAAGTCTATTCTGAACATTATTTGTTGCTGAGCGCCAAGTTCTGAATTCTTGGACCTAATTTATTAACTCATACATTTCACATTAAGTGATTTCTTTTAATTACTTATGCTGTGAATTGTAATATGCTAAATGGTATATAAAAGTATTACATTTTATACAAACATTTTGACAGTATGCCAGTTGTTCTTAATGAAATTGATTAATATGGATTCAACATCTATAAAACTCAACTAGACCACTATTTGTATATAATTAGAAGCGAGCCATTGCCATCAGAAAATTTGCATGGTTAGATATAAATATACAGAGTGTTAAAAAAAAGTGTCAAATAATTTAGGAGGTGCTAATATGCATCAAAACAAGAAAGAAAAAGTCGAATAAACATGGGACCTACAACACATACTTTCTGAGATCTGAACACTTCTTCGTAGGAGGTGCTCAATGTGACGTCCATTTATGGCAGTTCCTCTGCCCTTCGACGTAAGGGATCACGCATTCATTGAAATTGGTCTGGTTGTTCTTGATATCCAAAAATCTAGGGGATTTAGGTTTGGGGAACGAGCAGGCCAAGGTGTGGGGGCTCCCCAATCAATCCAGCGGTCCTGAAGTGCCAGCGTCAGGCGTTCACGCTCATTGCGGTAAAAATGTGCTGGTGTGCCATCATGCATGAACCACATCTGTAGTCTTTGCTGACATGGAACATACTTCATCAAGGTAGGCAATACGTTAATAAGAAAGTTCTGATAACGAGCACCAATTAATTTCTGCGGTAGCACGTATGGCCCTTAATCTATCGTCAAGAACACATGCCCATACGTTGATTGAGAATCGGTGCTGATGCCTTATTTCTTCAACTACATGGAAAGTTTCATCAGCCCAAACATGGTGATAACGAAAATTCACAACACCAACTCTGCTGAACCCCGCTCATATCCGTAACCAAACTTATTTTTTCAGTATTCCTTGCGACACACGTATCATTATTCCATGCCAGGAGTGTCAACTACGGTATGATTATCTGGTAGTCTGCTGTATTGTAGGGCAGAAAAATGCATTGCCAAGAATGGATGTCACATTGAGCACCTCCTATGAAGAAGTGTTCAGATGTCAGAAAGTATGTGTTGTAGGACCCATGTTTATTAGACATTTTTTCGTTGTTTTGATGCATACTATCACCTCCCAAATTATTGGATACTTGTTTTAACATCCTGTATAAGAGAAGACAAGTAGGTCTACCTTACGGACTATTAACTGAATTTGTATTTGTTAAAGACATTGAGAATGCAAATAATATTTTTATATTTATTTATAATTACAGTTTAATATAAAACATGGAGAACGAGGAAATTCAAAACAACTTTCAGTATACAAACCGAAAGCAAAGTTTAAAAATGGTGTATTAAAATCATAACAGACCATATTACCCAAGACATGATAGGATCATGATGATGATTCATTTTTTTAATTATAATTTCAGAAACACATAGGCTAATGAGAACATTTATGTGCTCAAATGGGAAGATGTAGTTTCGTTTACTGAAATGCACAAATTACATAGGCCTATTTCATAATCTCAGAAATTAAGATTTCAGACAACCTGCAAACTACAAACCTATATTTAAGTGGAAGTGTAATTAATTTTGAACAAATTTTCATAAATGCATATTCTTGTATTGCATACATGGATTACTGATAGATGATGGGACAAATCATACAATTTACGGTAAATAAGTTGTGCCATCTTCAGAGTTGAATTTTTACGTAAGCGATGAAATGCCGATAAATTGAACACTCTTATTCCATGAAAGCATGTTTTACATGCCGTGAATCTCTGACACGGACCTGCCAACTTTACGTCCCTTCCTAAGGAAGATATAGCCTACTACAAGTATTTTTATCTTCCTTAATATTCATCGCCCTCGGCCGAATTTCAATCCGTGATTTTCGGCTGCAATTGTAAACATGGTAACCGCTAGACCATCGGTGTTGTTCGTAGATCGTAATCACTTTATACACACAACACACACACACACACACCCACACAGAGTATAGTGGGACGTGGATAATTCGAACGTTTTTAATTAGAAATCGTGAATAATTCGAATTTTTCTCTCGGTCCCTTGACATTCCTATACAAGGCAATGTTTTCTGTAAGAGGTCATCGTTCCGAAGTTTGGCCTTCCCCAATCCACATCCGTTACTGTTTAACGCTTGCGCCTTCTACCTCCTATCCTATTCAGTCCTCGGGGTTGGAATGTGGACTTTTCCCTGCCGGTGGCTTTCTCCAATCCACATCCGCTTTTGTGTAACACTTGCGCCTTTAGGCTGGGTCTACACATTGCGTTTTTGTGGAACCGATTTTGCAGGACGAATGCGAATATCAGGTAATCTATGGCGAATCCCCTGTCTCATCTTACCAAATACCATATCCTTTTCACCATTCCAACGATGCTAACTAACCTTGCAGTTAGTACAGCATCGTATAAAAACTTCTCCTCGGAGTCTCCTTCAATCATAATAAAATTCTTAGGAGTTTTATTCTGTTGATTTTGTTTTGATATAATATTTAGGATATGGTGTGAAATGGCATAACACAGTCTTTATCCACCACAAATTCCATTGAATTCACCGATATTTGGTTTCTTGTCTTTGGCATGGAAAATAAACGATCTAGTCGTTAGGCTATATTTTATAATAATAATTACAGCTAACAAAATACTAAATAAAACATAAATTATAGAGTTTTCTATATAATATTTACATAAATAATCCTGCCCACGTGAGTTCCAAATCCTCCTGACCTTGATGTAGTGTTTGGTAAGGGTTCCGACCATGGGATTACGTGGGATGGGCTCAGCCGCGGCCCGCAAGGTGAAGTGACTGAAGTGGCTCTTCACCTACATTTTAAAATTATAATCACAATAATTATGCATTTTCATTTTATCATAGTTATAACCTGCTCACAAATCTCCTATCGCTATCTGAAAGACGAAAGTCTCGTGAAGTGTCTGGGTGTATCGCTGCACACTTTCCCTTTCGTGTCGCTTGCTGACACTCACCCCCTATATAATGTAAGAGTAGGTACTGGTTTTCAAGAAGAAACGTTTCTTTTTCCACATTTCTAGTACACAGGCCTGTTGTAGGTTGCCATGGTAACGAGCATTGACCCTCCAAGGATAGAAGAGCCGTTCCTTTGCCTATTCAAGGAATAAAGAAACAGGTTTCTAAACACCCCTCGCTTGTCCAACCCGCCGAACCCCGACAAGGCGACAAGTGCAAACCCATTGTCAGTTTTGTCCATTTCTTGGTGAGAGAAACAAGTTAATTTTGTATTTGTGTATTATTTAGTGATGTTCATAAGTGATTTTGCGAATGAATCCAGAAAACGATGTAGTGTGTAATTTATTAGAACACCGTTTTCTCGTTGGCGCGAGGAAGATAAGAGAGACTTATTAGTGTTTAATCGCCCAACTCCGCGTTTATCAGTGTCTGTTAGAAAACAAAAAAAGTCCAGAAATTCTTATCAATTGCATTTTAAAAGTACCTGGTATGGGGAGTATACCTGGTTATGTGGCAGTGTTTTTCTACAAAAACTTTTCTGCTGGGCTTGCCTTTTATTAGGAGTGAAAAAGAACGTTTGGAATAACGCGGGGTTTGGCGATTTTGCGAACTCAACTCGTGCATTTCACAAACATGGGGATTCGAGTGAGCATTTGAAGTGCGTATTGCAATTGAAACAAGTCGAAAGAAATTTGAACTCAATTCGCGATGCGTTACAGGAGTCGTCCTTATTGTGTATTAAAATATTTAATGAGAATGTTCGGTTAAACAGGAACTTTATGAAAGTTGTGGTTCAAGCCGTTATATATTTAGCGAAACAAGAGTTGCCATTTCGAGGACATGATGAACACGTTTCGTCACATAACCGCGGTAATTTCAAAGAACTGCTCCAAACTTTGCTCTCCGTAAGTTCCGACGAAGTTAGAAATCAATACAATAAAATTAAATGTGTATTCAGCGGCGAGTCTAAGACAATACAGAACGAACTAATTGAATGTATTTCAGACTACGTATGTAACCAAATCAAGAAAGAAGTAAGTGAAACTGATTTTTTTTCATTGCAAATTGACGATGCGACGGACGTTGGACAAAACTGTCAATGCTCTATGATAGTAAGATTCGTGACTTCACATGGTAAACTGGTGGAGCGTTTCTTAGGTTTTTATGACGTAAGTTCTGATCGGACTGCACAAGCCATGTTTGAACTAATAGACAGCATCTTAGGGCCTTTGAATTATCGTAATAAATTGATAGGACAGTGTTACGATGGCGCTAGTGTAATGTCAGGCCACATAAATGGCCTACAGAAAAAAGTCAAAGATGAAGTTCCTCAAGCTATTTTCATTCACTGTCTAGCGCATCGTTTGAATTTAGTTCTGTAACAGAGTTGCAACAGTATTTCAAGTTACCGAATTTTCTTTGCAAACCTAAGCGGAATTCCCACTTTCTTTCATCATTCAGGTAAACGTAACCACATTCTAAATTCGATAGTTGGAAGGCGAATTCCAACAGCTGTGGAAACGAGGTGGACATCGAACTCCAAAATACTCAAAACAGTAGTAGAGAATTGGGACGGTTTAAAAGAGGTTTTTGAAGAAATAAAAATAAATCCTGGAACTGATAGTACTTCCATCCGTCAATGCGGAGGGTTCTTGAATGACATGAATGACTTTGAATTCAGCTTTTTGGCTCTGGTTTTTTATGACATATTCAGTCTAACTGATGATTTGTATGATGTTCTGCAAAAGAAATGTTTAGATATAAGTTACTGTGCAGCTAAAATTCGAAGTACTTACGATTTGATTAATAGTAAAAGAAATGAAGAATACTGCAACAAAATATTTCGCAATGCAAAAGTGAGAAGTAACTGCAACCATAAAAGACAGCATGCCCAATTATCCGATGAAGACATTTTCTTCAAATACAAGTCATTGTTTTACGAGATAGTGGACAATATTCTGTCACAAATTAATACTAGATTTTATGACTTGAACAAAGTATCATTTCTAAGTTTGGTAGATACAACAAAATTTAAAGACTATTCTAAAGAATTTCCATCAGGTGCTTTGCAGAACTTGATCGAGTGCTACCCATCCATATTTAAAAAAAATCAACGTTTACAAAATGAACTTGAACTTCTTTATGGTGATAGCAATTACAGTGGCGTTAACACTTTGAAAGCATTGGAGATGTTACGTCAGAGTGATGTTCATCAAGACGTATTCCAGGAAGTGTATAAGTTGTTTTCACTTGTAGTGTCTTTGCCATCCTCCAGTGTGTCCGTAGAAAGAAGTTTTTCGTGTCTAAAGAGAATAAAAACTTATTTGCGGAATACAATTTCCCAGCAGCGTTTGTCCTCCTTGGCCAACATTTCTATTCATAGAGAACTTCTTTCGGAACTTGAAGGAAAACCCAGCTTTTTAGACGACATCATTGACAAATTCGCAGCCCTGAAGAACAGGAGAATAAACCTACTCTACAAGAGATAAGGTAAGATAGAAAAAATATTGTTTCTTGTCACATACAGTTGTCAGCACTTCACTTGTCTTCTGAATCACGGGCCGCCCCTGGATGGGCTCCATAGCCGTAGTGAAGGCAACCCATATAGAGAAAGGACACCCCAAAATCAAACAAGAAAAGGTCGTCCCTACAAGCTACCGGAAATTCCTAATATTACTGCTCAAAGAAACAGATAAAGAGAAGTCGGGCTAATCATTGTTGAGAAATCTAAAGAGTGCCATAAACCAATGTTTTTTGGTTTTGTATCTTGAGAAGCCTTTGCTAATCTAGCGCTGAAAACTGTACTGGAACATTCTGAACAATACCATATATCTAATAGATTAACTGAACTTGTTTATATAATAAATATTCTAATAATTTCATAAAAATCAAACGTGGAAATAAAACTACTGAAGTGTTTCCAATAACCAAAGGTGTTGGACAGGGAGATTCTCTTAGTCCTTGACTTTTTAATATTGCAATGAATGCAATTATGAAAGAGGTAAAAACAATGAAGGGGTAGCTATAGAATAGGCAAAATTGACCTAATATTTGTTATGTTGAAAATTCCGTACTAATCTCAGACTCTAAGGACCATTTACAATGATTGATACGTAAGTTTGTGCTTAAGAATAGCTGGATATTGAGTGATACTAATATTACATTATGGAGAAATAAATATCTTAAAGAACAACCAACAGTAAGTATTTATATAATATAAATCAATAATAACATAAATATTAACCCATTCAGTTGAAACACGAGCAGATACTGCCAAAACAAGTCAATTATTAGAAAATACAGAAATGGCTGTTTTCAGAAGAATAGTTAGGAAAATCAGATATGAAAGAGTAAGAAGTAATACAATCAGGGGAAAATGCAACATTCTAGCAATAGATGAGTGGATCATAAAACGAAGAACAGAATAGAACAAATATAGAATGTGAGATGACAGAAACGTAAGTATAGCGAGGGATGCATACCAGGAAGGATGAGAAAACTTGGCCGTCCTGGGAATAGATGAAAGGAAGGATTATATATGATACAGGCGTTAAGCCTACAATAAGTCAGAAGAAGATAAAAGTGATGTAAAAATTCAAAATGCATCGTGTTTTTCTTAAAAAGGTCTTAAACTAATAACTTGAAACCTATAGTTTAGTAGTTAGAAAGTAGGCCTACTTTCTCTAACCTTTCTCTTCCGGGGCAAATACGCAGCAGTTTTAAGAACTGCGAAATATATTTGACATTGACAGATAGCATGAATTCTTCCGAGAAGATTTTGTAGGAGATGGCGAAAATATAATAAGTTTTCCGTCAGCTGCAAGTTCTATTTAGTTTTTGTGTCTAGAACACTTTCTTGGAAAGATGTTTCTGCAACATGTGTATGGCGGAGGGGAACTCGCAGTTATTTGAGCAAGTGGTCCGGTATGACCTTTGTGCTAGATCAGTAACTTCGCAGTGCGTCCCACTTCGACTGACACGACGGGCTGCATCCGTTGACAAAATTATCTCTCTGAAACTGACGGCCAGGGAAAATTTCATTGCGGTTTTACTGCTTCGTGAAACTGATTTTTGTAGAAACATATGGATACAATACTTATCTTCTATATTTTTGGGGTTAACATTATCGCTGATCCTTTCCTTCCTCCACATACTTTTACACTCTAATTAAAAGTATCAGTACAATATTTGTTTGTTTTATGGTATGAAATATTCATGTAAGTCGGATATAGACTCCTAATTATGTAAAGTTAAACAAAAAACTATTTTAATAACATTAAGTTCAGTTTCGTACTTCTACAGTTACTTTTATAGGACTATGTATAGAAGTAATCCGACTGCATATTGTCGAATGTAACAGAGCAAAAAATTGAAACCTAAATTGAAATTGATTGAATGTCTTTACACGTTGATAAATCTGTATTTGATGTCACAATATTGTATTTTTGTGATATTAGTGCATTACACTACGTTATTTCCAAATTCAGTATCTGGCAGAGATTAAAAGCATCAGGATAGAATTTAGATAAGACAATTAATGTTATAAAGTCACTTTACTAAGTCAGATATTGTAGTGAATAAAATAGTTATCTGGAACGAAGTACCGGTATTAATAGTTAAGTATTTATAATATGTTATGAACTTTTGATAGATTGTAGCCTATATTTCCACTATGTAATATAGACTACACATAATATTTTCATTAATTAGCATTATAAACATAATGTAAAAGTCAGAATTACAATGTAATTTGAATTATACTCTATCTAGCATGGTTATGGTTTTACATGATCAAAATTTCGATAATTTTCACAGAAACACCTTTTCACTTACCGGTACCGTAAGAAAAAATGGTTACGGAGTTTTTAATTAAAGGGCATATTTAATTACATATTTACAGATTTGTAATTATAAAACGATTTCTACATGAAGCATAAACTTGCATGAGAAAATAACTTAAAAACAAAACTCCAGACAAAATAAACATAGGTCTCGTGGTAGTTTATTATGAAGAGGCATTGAAATCAAATCAGAATCTACTTTGGTGTTTTGTTATGATCTTAATGTCACGATTGCACGCCGTCACGTCTACCAGTATCACGCCATACACATTTTCCTAGCATTATATTCGCACGGTAAAGTCCTTTCTTTTTAAGGTAATGTGGGCAACACACTTACAAATATTTTTTTTCGACTAAATAACTCAGGAACAATAAGAGACTACATTAAAGCGAAACGAGACGATGGAGTGGCTGTTATGAACAATTGACGTGAATGAGAACATACTTTCAGTGAAAATTAACATAACAAAAATGTGTCGATAGTGATTACTATCAATCAGAAATAAAAATCATGCAGTACGCATTATAGTATATATATATATATATATATATATATATATATATATATATATATATATATATATATATATACATCCCGCCCCACAAGGAAACAGCTCAGGAAACGACACACGGACAGTAGGTAGTTCTAGATTTTATTGCATCTGCAGTTTTTTTCTCTTAAGGATAAAATATTTCTATTTCTTTAGTATTTTATTGGGTTATTTTACGACGCTGATAAACATCTCAGGTTATTTAGCGTCTGAATGAGATGAAGGTGATAATGCCCCAGTGATATGAGTCCGGGGTCCAGCACCGAAAGTTATTTAGGATTTGCTCATATTGGATTGAGGGAAAACCCCGAAAAAACCTATACCAGGCAACTTGCCCCAACCGGGATTCTAATCCGGGTCACCTGGTTTCGCGGCCAGACGCGCTGACCATTACTCCATAAGGTGCGGACTTTTTGTAGTATTATTCAGGCTTTCAGACATGATTTTTATTGGTTACATGTACAATCATACGTTATTGGTAAGAGAGAAATATTATAAAGAAAATAGAAAACATGTAAGTATAATATTGTATTAATTGTTGAACTGTTAACGAAACTCGATGTTGCTTAGTATCAGTTATAATGAGAGGCATCTAGAGTGTCGCCATTCTACCCTTGATCATATGATGTAATCATGTATATTGATTCAGTGTTCACGAATTCAGTCATCTTGTGCTGTGATATAATTACTGTAGCGTCTTACTGAATGCCTATGGTTAAGAATCCCCGCAATTCATATTTTAAAGTTTAGTTTAAAATTCTCACAAAAGGGCATTAGAAATTAAAAAAAATAGTTATGTGAGGCAAATTGCAATACCAGTGTTAGTCGTATTAATATTTACAGAGATTATTTATTTACCGGTAGTCAACTTGAACTCAGGCCGACGTGGTGCGTCGATGAGTACCGGTATCGCGTTAAATCTATTTTCATTGTTGCTCAGTCTATTGAGAAATCAAATATATGGACTCACCAAAATTAAATGTAGCCTAAATGAAATATAATAATGGCTTTATTTAACCTGGCAGAGTTAGGGCCGTACACTCAACCAGGATTAAAACTTCCTTACATAGTTGAACATACAACTGGATCGGAATTAAGTAATTACCAGACATCGGATTCTAGGGCAAATGCCTATTTTGTTTCTTTAGGAGAAAAGTAAAAATAATTATTAATATTTGTGTTTCATGGAAATTGAAAGGTATTCAAAGAGTTTTATAGTGCCCTAAAATGCCCTAAAACGGTTATTAGAGCCTAATTTGTTAATATTCGCCTAAAAATGCCTAACTCACTGTAAAGTTTCGCATTTTACTCTTACTTTTTATAATTTGTACATGCATTCACTGCGAAATTTAAGGCATTAAAAAAGTGGAAAGTTTGCTTCACACCGGCCATGAAACCATTGATAAAGGAAACAAAATGTTTTGAATCTCACGACACTCGCAATAGATTTCACCGAATTTAACATGTTTGGAGGCATAAATGCCGACAAAGAACCAACCTTAGTTTTGAAGCAGGCAACAATCACAACATGTGCTGCTACCGATTCAGAGATGACTGTTTTCGGTCTGAAACCGATTAGCTGTACTGCCCTTCAGAGTGTCATAAAATCACAATTTTTGGAGAAAGAGTGTTTTTGAAATATTTATGAAAAGTCGTAAAACTGCGAATTAGTAGGGTAAACCGTTACAAAATATTTAAAAGAATGGCCCTCAACACTACCAGGAAATGCAACAATAAGTGGAACTTTGTATTTTTGTCCAATTGAATCTCAATAACAACGGTTCATTTGAATGCTCGTTAACAGTTGCTCTTTCCCTCACCTTATTTGTGTTGAGAAGTTTTGAGCGGTAGGACGTTTTCCTGTGAAGTTTAACGCGATAATGCCGAAAAATATAAGTGCAAAATCTACATTGATCCGGCAATGGCTAACAGAATATTCAGAATTCACTTATGATGGAAAAATAATATTCTGCAAGATTTGTAGCAAACAGGTATGTAACAATAGTTGAAATATATAAATTCTATTAATTTTAATGAGTAGGCCTATAATATTTATACATTGACTGAGCTATCATGAGATATAATTCTTTTTAAGACCACTACACTTTAACCTTTTAAATTCCGATAGTTAAAGTATTTGCAGGTCATTAAAATTTTGATTGTTCGAACCCACTAACTTTGTGATAGAAATACGACAATACAACAATTAGGATTTTATTTTAATTCAGTTTACTTTACATTTTTAGATTTCGCAAGAAAAGAACTGCCACCTAAAGCAGCATGTGCAAGGAGCGGCTCATAAGGCTAAAGCTCAGCAGAAAAATCAACTGCAACAAACTTTACTAACACAGCCTACTTCATCCAATCTCAGCAGCAATTTCTATGCTGATTTAACCAGAGCGTTTGTTGCTGCTAACATTCCCTGGAATGCAATTGAAAATCCGGTTTTAAGACAGTTTTTACAAAAATACTGCAAACAAAATATCCCATCTGAGTCGACCCTAAGAAAAAATTACTTAGACAGAATATACAGTGAAACTTTAGCTTCCATTCGGGAGGATATAGGTGATTCTTACATACGGGTCTCTGTGGATGAAACCTCAGATCCTATGAATAGGTATATAGCAAATATGGTAGTAGGAAAACTTAGTCCTGATGGACCTTCGATTCCACACCTCGTATGTGTTAAGGAACTTTCGAAAGTGAATAGCCAAGCCATTGCTTATTTTGTAAATAAAGGCCTACAGTCTTTATACTCAGGTAATATAGACGATTCTAAACTTCTGTTGTTTTGTACTGATGCTGCCTCATACATGGTTGCTGCAGCTCCACTTCTTAAAACATTTTATCCTAACCTCACGCATGTAACCTGTCTAGCACATGGCCTTCACAGGGTTTCTGAAACAATCCGGAATGAATTTCCTCTTGTCAATTCGTTTATTTCTAACACAAAAAAATGTTTTTGTAAAGCCCCATCCAGGATTTCAATATTCAGAGAGAACTTTCCAGATATCCCACTCCCACCTCAGCCGGTTGTTACACGATGGGGAACCTGGATTCAGTCAGTGGTGTATTATTCTAAGTATTTTAAAGAAGTGGTCATAGTTATTGATAAATTACCTGAAACTGATAGTGCAGCGTGTGTGAAAGCAGTGAAAGATTGTCTGAATGACTCACGAGTGAAAAACGATATTGCCTACATAACATCAATCTTTTCTTTCATACCTGCAAGCATTGAACAATTAGAACGTGAAAAACAATCTCTTTGTAGCCAAATAGCAATAGTAAAGGAAGCTCAAGTGAACATACATTCTGCTTTGGGCGAAACTGGGAAAAAAGTTAAAAATAAGTGGGACAACGTATTAAATAAGAATGTAGGATTTTCATTGTTGGAAAAAGTATCAAGAGTGATATCGAGGGAAAGTGTAAATGTTCCAGTAAGTATTGATGTTTCTATTGTACCTAATTTAAAATTTGCGCCTCTCACATCAGTTTCGGTTGAAAGAAGTTTTTCTGCTTTCAAAATGATTCTCAGTGACAAAAGGCAAAGGTTAACTGTGGAGAATTTAGAAAAAATTCTGGTGGTGTACTGTGCAGATAATTATAATAAAGTCTGAGCATGGAACTGAATTTCAATAACTTAAAATGAGTAATCTTGATATCAATAATCATTATTTCATTAGCTTCAATATACTAAATTTGTGCAGCTCTGTTTATAAATATAATATAGTATTCTTTTTTAATGTTTAAACATACTTTTTTGTGCGTATTTTAGTGTATAACTAAAAATTTCAGTGAAAGAAATAAGTATGATACCTTGATGTGCCTAAAATACCTATTTTCATTAAAATAGAGCCTAATTTTACAAATTTTGAACTTATTTTAGGCGCCTAAAACTGCAATTTTTAGTGCCTAAAAATCCGATGTCTAGTAATTACATACTGATACGATTTAGGTACATAATGAGATCAAAAGAGGAAGTTACATAAAAATTTATCTCATAAAATAAAAATAAACATAGTGGAATACTTACATATTAATATTGTTACAATCAAATACAAATCACACAAAAACAGAAGCCGATAATGTAATTAAAAATGTACACAGTAAAAATAAAAATAAATACATTGGAATACATATTAGTATCAGATTACAAGTAAGTAGGATTCACATAATTAAACCAGAAACCGACGATTGAATAAAATGTACAGTTACCCTTAAAAGGAATGAGACGACTCTTGGTCGTCGGAAGTTAAAGTTCTACAGCGCTGTTCACTCGATATCGACGTAACAATAAGTACCATGAGAAATATAACAAGAATTGTTACAAGGACCACAACAAGGACAAGGACCAGAATAAGGATCACGAAGAAGATAGTCATTTAAGGCCACGATTTCACAACATAGCTCGAGTCACAAAATATCATTGCTTCTCTGTACCGAATGGCAAATGCCTGCTATGGGATCTACATTCTGGACTGTTGCTGTCACTGTCTTGTCTCGGTAGCTCATATAGTACCGTGTCGGTTCCACTGTATAATCGAAACGTCTCGTGTTCGATCCAATGTAAAACTTTTTTTTATTGAGGTGTAATTAATTTCTTTAGAGTTCCTCGACTGTCTAATTTGTCGAAAAACATGGAATAATATAAGCCCAATTTCTGGGTCTTACAAGTGGGCTGAACGTCGTCAAAAAAAAATAAATCTTACTTGGAAGTTAAAAGTATTCTTCCTCAAACAAAAATCATAAGAAACAAAAAGAGACCTGTTAACTTAAAATCTTGTCCACATGCCATCAGCTTCTATTACAACTCTAAGTCAATTCGGCATGGATATCACGAGATTGTGGAATAAGTTCTGACCCCGGCGAGATCTTCCCAGGTGTCAACAACTTGATTCCACAATTCGTCTCGATTTTGAGGGCGTAGATGGGCATAGGTGGCTATTCTTCTCTTTTTCAATTCCGCCCATTAATGTTCGATGACATTCAAATCAGGTGACTTCGGAGGCCAATTAATTATTTCAATCTGGGGTCTCCTTTGAAACCATCTTTGAATACTTGGGGCGTAGTGCACGGGATGGTTATCCTGCTGGAACAGCAATGTTCCTTCGGGAAAACATTCTCGGGCGGAGGGAAGGAATATATTTTCCAGAATGTGCTCGTAAGTTCCCGCATTAAACCGGCCATCGATGCGTTCTATAACGCCAGGTCCATCGTAAGACATCCACCCCCAACACGATATGCTAAAGCGCCCCGATCTTTCACGTCGGTGCACATAGCGCTGATCATGCCGGAGACCATCCTTACGATAGACACGGACAGGACCTTCGTAAACACTCAAGATGGTTGTTTCGTCGGAGAAAATTACATTTCTCCAATCGAAATCCACTCGATTGGCAACGAAGGCAAGACGATCGACAGCTTGTGCTTCCCCCAATATTTCCATTTGCGCAGCCCTCCGGCTCCTAATACCGCGGTTCCTAAACCTGCTGATCACAGTCTGTGAAGAACCAGGAAAGTTAGATGCTGCTCTTATTTCGTTAGCAGTCCGAAAGGGGTCCTGTCGAACTGTCTCGAATAAGAGAGCATCCTCTTCCAATGAAGAAATCCGCGGACGCCCAGGAATAGGGCGATTTTCGACCTCCCCTGAATTTTGGTAACGATGAACCCACCTCGCGGCTGTACTTCCAGGAACACCGACCAAACGGCCAGCAGATCTAGCCCTATATCCAGCCTCAATTAGAGCTATAACAATTAGAAATGTGGGATGACGATAATACTTTAGTGTAGACAATGGCTATTTAACGTGATATAGAATTATTGAAATAAGGGGCATCTTGCACATTAAGAGTTAATAAATTAACTCTAACTTAAATATTTAAATAACAGGATATAACAGGAAGTCCAATTGTTGCGAAACTAATCAAAGTAAATCTAATTACATTAAGTAAACAAACCCCAAGTTTTGACACCACATTGCTATAGCTAAATTGTAGGTTATTAACATAAGCATTGAATACGTCCGTACTTAAGCGTTGGACGACAAAACCAAACATCGAAGGCTCGAATCTTGCCGCGGAATGTAACCTCTTGCTTTTTATAATGTAAAGCAGAATTATAACTACAATCATTCATATTTCTTACATTATTTATTAATATTTATAGCCAACATTGAATTTGTAAAGAAAAGACTTTAGAAATCTCATTTGGAATTTGTGATCTGTATGACATAAACATAGCTTATCTTTCGGAACTTTTCCGTAAAAGTAAATTAAATTCACTCCTTGAAACTGAAAACCTTAGTCGTAGAGTAATTTTCCCACCAGCATACAAGCTGAAGTGGCACAGCCATTGATAAAAGTTTTGTACACAGAATTAGACTGAATTTCTATTCGACAGAATCTATAATCATTGGCTTGTCTGAACATGATAAACAAATCGTGTTTCCAATGTCACTGAACAATTCCAAAATATTGATTTAAAAACTAAAAAAGGATCGTAAATGTTGTATCTAGTGATTATTTACATTTATGTCTACAAAATGTATCTTGCAAAAATGTATATGATACTGGTACTACTGATATTAACAGTAAATGTATTTTATTTTTCACTTAATCTCAGAATCACTTCAGTGGATGTTCTCCACTGAATGTTGTGAAAAAATTCAAAAGTAAAAAAAATGTAGATAACGCAGGGACTTTTAAATCTCATGTATTAAAAAGAAGAATCTATATGTAATGAGTTGCAATGTAATGATCCTCATGTTCTTAAATACTACAAGAAATACAGTGTAATTTATCAAAAATTATGAAAGAGGGAAATAGAATACATTTGAATAGAAAATTACAAAATTCAGATAATGCAATTAAAGTTATTCGGAATATTATTAAAGTTAAACTTGTAAATATCCTGAGAAAGAAAATATTTTTCCATTAAAGCCAATGATTATAAAATAGAGGATCCCAAATCTATTGCAAATTCTTTTAACGTCTTATAGTATATAGTACAGAAATATTATTGACAACTTAAACATTCAAGATTTTGCAAAAGATACTGCAATTGGTTACGTAACAGATGCATTTAATAATTAGTATTAACATATGTAATTATTCAATAACTGCAACATTGCTTTTTCATCCAATCATAACATGAATAAAATTGAATGCGCATTAAATTAAACACTATTGCAAACACGTAGATAAAATAATTAAAATCAATTGAAGGGGTGAAAATGAAATAATCCAAAGCCACACTTTTAACAAAAATTGTTTTGTGCGAGTGCATTTCTTACACATATGGGAAATAAAATATTGTAATAATTACTCAGCAAATGACATAACCTAAAGACTCTAAACCTTTGTAAAAGTTTGTCTGTGTGGCTTAGGAATATTTTTTAATTTCATTTTAATTGTTAGTTTTTAATATATATATATATATATATATATATATGTGTGTGTGTGTGTGTGTGTGTGTGTGTGTGTGTGTGTGTGTTTACATTGTATGTGTGTGTATAAATGCATTCATTAGATTAACGTTTATAATATAAGAACTTGTAATTTTGTATTGTCTGTGATCATTAACACTTAATCTGAGGACTTTGTAAAACTCTATTTCAACGTTATTTAGACAAAAAAATCGTTGATATAGACTAAGAATCGAACTCGCTCTCTTCTACACAACATGCAGAAGTCTTAGCGTCTGAGCTATTGAAACGACACGAAAGCTATGCTTTCTGTACGGAGTGTCGATCTAGTCATGAAGGTCCATTGTCGATTTAACTACACGATTTATGTATATATTTATCTTTTATTTACGTAATATTATAATTTTTTTGCAGTTTTTGAAGTGAATTTCGGAACGACGCTAGTAACAAACCAAATAGCCTGAATTTAAGTAAGTCAATATTCGTTATCTTGTGTATCAGTGCTCTGGTCTCCGATCATGCGCAGTGTCTTACATCTGAGACTTAGGAATATTCAATCGTCTCATTCTTTTCCAGGGAAACTGTACATACTTGTAACTAGATCGAAAAAACTGTTTACCATGAATTAAAAATGCACTATGATGGCCTGAGTTCGTTTCGTAGGGGGAGACGGAAGAATACTGTACCTCTGATCACGAACCGGATTGTACTCTAACGCACAGGTAAACAAAACTCAACGCTCCACCTCACTCCATCTGTACTCCGTTACACTGTAACTTCTCTTCATTCTTAAGTTGTCTCGGATCCTAAGCCTGGTTATTATCATGTAGGCCTAATATTTTCTGGAGTAGTTCAACCAATACCAATTGACTGTCTCGCGCCGTGGCCTGGTCTCTAACGCACCCAGCCTAGAAGTCGCGTTACGGAATGCGCACTCCTTCGAGTCCTCACGGGGGAAGAAATTTCCTCATGAAAGTTCCGCCAGTATACGGGATCTGTGCTCACCCAGCATCATGATGCACTTGAGAGCTACGGTAGGTGGCGAAATCCGGTTACGAAAGCCAGCTAAAACGGCTGGGGGATCATCATGGTAACCACACGATATCTCCATTCTGTTTGGATAATCGTTCACCTCTGCTTCGGCATGTGGATGTGAGGCCAATAGCCGGCTGGTCGATCTGGGCCCTTAAAAGGGCTGTAGCATCACGGATTATTGATTATATTACCAAATTAAACTTACAGAAAATTGGCCAGTGTGTAAATGAAAATATATTTGTGAGAACTCAGAGCTGGAAGAGGACTTCCAATTAAATGATAAACCTGCCCTTGAACTTTAAATGTTGCTATAAAATAGCCTTCGTGTATTATACTATTACACCAAACGATGCCATTTAGAATAAGGTGTTGTACTACCTTATAATCAGACATCGGATTCTAGGGCAAATGCCTATTTTGTTTCTTTAGGAGAAAAGTAAAAATAATTATTAATATTTGTGTTTCATGGAAATTGAAAGGTATTCAAAGAGTTTTATAGTGCCCTAAAATGCCCTAAAACGGTTATTAGAGCCTAATTTGTTAATATTCGCCTAAAAATGCCTAACTCACTGTAAAGTTTCGCATTTTACTCTTTTTATCATTTATACATGCATTCACTGCGAAATTTAAGGCATTAAAAAAGTGGAAAGTTTGCTTCACACCGGCCATGAAACCATTGATAAAGGAAACAAAATGTTTTGAATCTCACGACACTCGCAATAGATTTCACCGAATTTAACATGTTTGGAGGCATAAATGCCGACAAAGAACCAACCTTAGTTTTGAAGCAGGCAACAATCACAACATGTGCTGCTACCGATTCAGAGATATACTATACTATAAAAATGACTGTTTTCGGTCTGAAACCGATTAGCTGTACTGCCCTTCAGAGTGTCATAAAATCACAATTTTTGGAGAAAGAGTGTTTTTGAAATATTTATGAAAAGTCGTAAAACTGCGAATTAGTAGGGTAAACCGTTACAAAATATTTAAAAGAATGGCCCTCAACACTACCAGGAAATGCAACAATAAGTGGAACTTTGTATTTTTGTCCAATTGAATCTCAATATCAACGGTTCATTTGAATGCTCGTTAACAGTTGCTCTTTCCCTCACCTTATTTGTGTTGAGAATTTTTGAGCGGTAGGACGTTTTCCTGTGAAGTTTAACGCGATAATGCCGAAAAATATAAGTGCAAAATCTACATTGATCCGGCAATGGCTAACAGAATATTCAGAATTCACTTATGATGGAAAAATAATATTCTGCAAGATTTGTAGCAAACAGGTATGTAACAATAGTTGAAATATATAAATTCTATTAATTTTAATGAGTAGGCCTATAATATTTATACATTGACTGAGCTATCATGAGATATAATTCTTTTTAAGACCACTACACTTTAACCTTTTAAATTCCGATAGTTAAAGTATTTGCAGGTCATTAAAATTTTGATTGTTCGAACCCACTAACTTTGTGATAGAAATACGGCAATACAACAATTAGGATTTTATTTTAATTCAGTTTACTTTACATTTTTAGATTTCGCAAGAAAAGAAGTGCCACCTAAAGCAGCATGTGCAAGGAGCGGCTCATAAGGCTAAAGCTCAGCAGAAAAATCAACTGCAACAAACTTTACTAACACAGCCTACTTCATCCAATCTCAGCAGCAATTTCTATGCTGATTTAACCAGAGCGTTTGTTGCTGCTAACATTCCCTGGAATGCAATTGAAAATCCGGTTTTAAGACAGTTTTTACAAAAATACTGCAAACAAAATATCCCATCCGAGTCGACCCTAAGAAAAAATTACTTAGCAGAATATACAATGAAACTTTAGCTTCCATTCGGGAGGATATAGGTGATTCTTACATATGGGTCTCTGTGGATGAAACCTCAGATCCTATGAATAGGTATATAGCAAATATGGTAGTAGGAAAACTTAGTCCTGATGGACCTTCGATTCCACACCTCGTATGTGTTAAGGAACTTTCGAAAGTGAATAGCCAAGCCATTGCTTATTTTGTAAATAAAGGCCTACAGTCTTTATACTCAGGTAATATAGACGATTCTAAACTTCTGTTGTTTTGTACTGATGCTGCCTCATACATGGTTGCTGCAGCTCCACTTCTTAAAACATTTTATCCTAACCTCACGCATGTAACCTGTCTAGCACATGGCCTTCACAGGGTTTCTGAAACAATCCGGAATGAATTTCCTCTTGTCAATTCGTTTATTTCTAACACAAAAAAATGTTTTTGTAAAGCCCCATCCAGGATTTCAATATTCAGAGAGAACTTTCCAGATATCCCACTCCCACCTCAGCCGGTTGTTACACGATGGGGAACCTGGATTCAGTCAGTGGTGTATTATTCTAAGTATTTTAAAGAAGTGGTCACAGTTATTGATAAATTACCTGAAACTGATAGTGCAGCGTGTGTGAAAGCAGTGAAAGATTGTCCGAATGACTCACGAGTGAAAAACGATATTGCCTACATAACATCAATCTTTTCTTTCATACCTGCAAGCATTGAACAATTAGAACGTGAAAAACAATCTCTTTGTAGCCAAATAGCAATAGTAAAGGAAGCTCAAGTGAACATACATTCTGCTTTGGGCGAAACTGGGAAAAAAGTTAAAAATAAGTGGGACAACGTATTAAATAAGAATGTAGGATTTTCATTGTTGGAAAAAGTATCAAGAGTGATATCGAGGGAAAGTGTAAATGTTCCAGTAAGTATTGATGTTTCTATTGTACCTAATTTAAAATTTGCGCCTCTCACATCAGTTTCGGTTGAAAGAAGTTTTTCTGCTTTCAAAATGATTCTCAGTGACAAAAGGCAAAGGTTAACTGTGGAGAATTTAGAAACAATTCTGGTGGTGTACTGTGCAGATAATTATAATAAAGTCTGAGCATGGAACTGAATTTCAATAACTTAAAATGAGTAATCTTGATATCAATAATCATTATTTCATTAGTTTCAATATATTAAATTTGTGCAGCTCTGTTTATAAATATAATATAGTATTCTTTTTTAATGTTTAAACATACTTTTTTGTGCGTATTTTAGTGTATAACTAAAAATTTCAGTGAAAGAAATAAGTATGATACCTTGATGTGCCTAAAATGCCTATTTTCATTAAAATAGACCCTAATTTTACAAATTTTGAGCTTATTTTAGGCGCCTAAAACTGCAATTTTTAGTGCCTAAAAATCCGATGTCTACTTATAATATTTAAAAAGTGTCTTGATGATGTATGTAAGCTCCATTCCTTTGTATATCCACATTTCAAATACTTCTTATTGTTTCTCTTCACTTCGTCGTAATATCCATGTTTCTGCCCCATACAATGCTACACTCCACACAAAGATAAACTATTATAAGTAGGGGACGGATGTTGATGAAAAGTCATCTTCTTATTTTTAACATTAAGACGATACCTAATAATATATAAATCCTTTCTGTTAATATCAACGTAAAAAATTAATTTTCCATATTGTATTTTTTTTTGCATTTTTTGACGTTTTAATTAATAGGTCATTTTTACATTTTTTCGGAATTTTTTTATCATTTTTAATATTTTGAAGAACTTTTAGATCATTTTGAATGCATTGTACTTCCTTCTTTACGTATAGGCCTGTTAAATCTTTTTCTAAGCAAAGAGATCAGTAGTGGGCTCTACTAGTAATTACCTACTGAATAAGTGAATAACAGTGAAGTCTGAGTTTTATAGTTTGGAACAAACTCTAAAGACCATCCCTCATTTTATTGAAGGCTTCACCTCACACAACAGAAATAATAAAATGCCTCTTAACAACAGCTAAGTTTAAGTGAGGGCTTTGACAGCTACTGTTCTTTTGTTGGTACGAGGGTGTCTTTAGAATTTATGTTTGAAAGGGGGGAAATTTTCAAAGTTTCCTGGACAATAGGACTTGTATCCCCAATATGGTTCGGAAGGAATGTACTATAGTAGAAATTATTTTTAACACAAAGATTGCAAGAATGCACACTGCGTCCACAATTTGTTTTCTCATTTACACTCCCGATCTGGAAGGTCTGGTAACAAAAGTGAAGAGTGAAAGGAGGAGGAGACGGAGAATGAAGACACTGACATGGACCACCCCTGATTGAAACACATTGTAAAACCTCATTAAATTCTATAGTTTTCCTTTAAAGCTTTCATTTTGTTGCATGCTCTTTTTCTTTATCTTAGTCAAATTCCAGAAAGGTGCCTCCTCTCTTTGACATTTGCAGGGCAGTCATTGAAACAAGGTGACTAATTTTTAAGAAGTTGTGGTGCGAGTAGGCCTACGGTGAATAATATTTAAATGCCATTTTCTTTCAATTTTATGTCATTTTTCCATTATTTTAAGGGCATTTTATTGATCATTTTAAATAGAGTTTTAGGTCATCAACATCCGTCCTCTAATTATAAGTAAGTTTTTTTTTTAATGTTGTGGGGACTCTTGAATCTCAGGAGAGACAACTTTTTCTAGCAGCGCTACATAATCCGTTTGGCTCATAGGCCCAATTTTTTGCATTGCATTTATTGCATATTTTTCCAGTTTACCTATTTCAATATCATTCAAGTGAGCATAATCAATATTTGGATCGTAACGGAATGCTAACATAGGCCTGCTATTATTACGTACCAACTTTCGACTGCGTTATCTAGTTCTAGTAATACCCTCTCGTTCATAATTCTGTGAGAAGGTTCAGCGCTGTTTTCTCTATCTCGAGTCTGGTAAGTTCGAACTCTGTTATCGGCAAGTCGCCAGTTTCTCTTCGTCGGCCCACTGAAATGTTCCAATTACTATTTCGTAAACGATTCTCCAGTTCTTCTTACTCTTATTAAGTCTTCGAAATTTGTTTTGCTTTAGGCAAAAATATTTCGGGATAACTAAGAGTTTTTTTTTTTTTTGGAAATTTTGGAACATATAAAAGCAATACGCCTATCTATCTAACACTAACGTACAGAACCTCTGCCTGAGAATATTATCCGACATTATTAATGTCCAACTTATTCTTATCCAGTAAAATAAACGAAGCACAAATCGAATCCAAGTTTCCAGAACGCAATACCGCTTTTTTACGAGACAGCGGAGTCTGGATGATTCTCGGTACCGTATAGCAAAAGACAACAACGCAGTGTCATCTAGTAGGCTATATCTAGAATGTACGAAATGGGACACATTATTTTATTGCTGTCCAACGTACACTATAAAATAAGATGAAACTTTGATATCTTCCCACAACATACATGGGAGGAAAAACGTTCTTAGGCTAAATAATTGAAAATAACCTATAAATTTTAACACACCGTCTGGAGACAATGTGATAACTGAGAAGGTTAATCAGTATGCTTAATAGGTAAAAGTTCTGTATAATGCACAGCACGCCATACTCCATACTGGATAATTAGCAAAGCAATAACTGTGGCACGACTTGCGGCTTGTGGCCCATCCCAAACCCCGACCTCCATCCTTCTGAGCGCGACTCCTTATATTCTCGGTTAGTTATGTCCTATTGTTATAAATAACAACAATTGACAGCAGGTATCTCAGTCATAACAACGTCATACAATAGCAGATGAAACTAAGAAGTAATTATATAATTACAATATTAAATTTGATCCAGGAAACATACTTTCTGGTGCAAGGATAATTCGTTTAACATATTTATAAAATTGGTATTGAATACATTCTTTAATAGATCACTTAAAAGCAATGTCAATATAGCGCGGATTGTGTGCAAAGATATTTTTTGTGTTGGCCCAATTGTGCATATTTGTTTACGTAAATAAAAGCAAATTAAAATTAATATAGTACGTAGGCCTAAATATTATTTTGGGAAGCAAATGGGATAAATTATGAACACAGGAACGCCATTTCGTGGCACTTTATTAAATGACTCAGTTCCAGTGAGCTCTACGTTAAAAAACTAATTTTTACTCCAATTGCATTAAATTTTTGGTCCAGGGGAAATAGACTTACTCGTCTTTTACGACAACGCTCGTAAAACACGATTATGTTCCGTGGACAAAAAAAAATTAAAATGTAGTATATGGACTAGTGTAGTATATGTAGTATGTGGACCAAATAAAGTTTAAGTAGAACTATATGTTACCATTGCTCACCCAAATATGTAATTAAGTAATAAAAATATTTCGACAGAATATAAAGTTCCTGTGCGTAAGGATCTATTTTAATTCTACCTTATGGCGCATTTGTACTCAGTCCGCTATTTACTCAGATGTTAACGTAATGTCATATACGTTAGTCTAAGTCAATGTAGAAGAAATGCACTTTCAAATCGGTTAAGTAGTTGCTGAGATTACCTCATGCAAACACACAAACACTCTCTCTTTATATGTTAATGTTGATAAAGTTAGTTAACATATCATAGAATACAATGATATCAGTATAAAAATGTAAAATGAATGTCTTCCCTTTGTTATGCAAGGCCGCTTCACTTCATTATATTAATCTGACTGAGGCGACACTGACATAAAAGGCATTGCTATTTTAAAACTCATATTTCCCGTTATATATCAGTCATAAAACTTGTCGAAAACATTTTAAAGTAACTTTTCTTGTGTAACATTTTCCTAAAAATCAATAATAAGCTAGATATTATATTTCTATTTATTTATTTCAGGCCACCATATAACCCCCTTCTAAACAAAAAATTTTGAATGCCATATAGCCTACAATGTAAGTGGGAGCTAATTTATTTTTCATACCAATTTTAATAGAAAATGATTCAGCAATTATCGCATGAAAATGTAACAATCATACAGACAGACATACAAACAAAAATGTCAAAAATGATATTTTCGGTCTCAGGATAGTTCATTATAATATGCTGGCACGAATTTTTTTTTTTTTTTTTTTTTTTTTGGAACAGCGAAAATTACAGAAAAATTTAGGTTACAGATTTATTATTAGTTTAGATTTTCTGGCCTTTTAGTGAAAATATACAATTTCTCATACACTGCAGTCACGTAAAACGGAAACCTGAGATAATTCACATTTTGGTCGGGTAAGAATTGCTAAATCAATCTTAATCCGTTGCCTTTGTTCCAGAATAAAATGAGATTAAATAAATAAATAAATAAATCAATATATATAGATATATAAATAGATAAATACATGAATAAGTAAATAAATAAATAAGTAAACAAATAAATAAATAGATAAATAAATAAATTTGTGTGTCAAAACATGTTGCTCAACACATTTAATTTTTTCCGAAGTTTGTGTTCATAATATTGAACAAATTTACTATTCAGCTCCATTGAACCTTTTTAATAAAAATCATTGTAAGTGTAAAAATTACATAGAAACATTTCATAATACTAGGGGAAATATGTTACCTCCTTTACTGAAACCAAAATCAAATACAAAATGTGGGAAAATTCATTCTTCAGTTTGCATGATACTTAGATTTATAACATTGCATGTGCTGTATAAAAATCATTGAGATCGGTTGAAAATTGCAAAAGTTAGAAAACTCACTAATGTTCCCCCTTTACCTCTTTTACTGAAACCAAAAACAAATACAAAATCTGGGAAAATTCATTCTTCATATTAAGGACTAAGATTATACAATCATTTTATTAAAATAAATCTAGAATTAAGTAACCTTAATAACATTTTCAGCAAGATAATTAAATATTGGATTATATTTATTTAAACTGAAACTATCCATTATTTAACATTTTTCATAAATATATTTTTTCTTTTCTTTTTCTTGACTAATTTTTTTTTTTTTTTTTTCAATTTCTACTAACAGTAATTTTAATTATATCACTTAACTTGTAATATTATATTATGTAACTGGGACTGCCTCGAGCAAGGGCATTAATTGCCCTTTTGGATGCAAACTGTATCTAGGCCTATTTTAAATATGTAATAATATAATTTGTAATTTCAATTTCAAAGAAATCATTACAATAATTGACATATACAAATAAATCATATCAGGAAAAAAAAATTACTAGGCCTATCTTTCTCCTACTTTAATAATGTAGGCAGAACTGTCTGCCTTAAATTTTGTCCCGTGGTTAGAAAGTCCGCTTACACGATCAGACAATTCGAGGTCAGATATCTTTGAACGACAGTGTGCATGTAGAAAGGTTTTTCTTAATCTACAAAAAGTGCTGTGAGGTAACATGAAGCTTTTCACTCCAGAAAACTTAGAAATGTGACTAATTGTGTACAGCAGTATTGCCGAAACGTAAACTCTTTAAACTTCCAAAATGTCTATGTTTATGTCAATGTTAGTGTCATAGGACAAATTAATTATATTTGTCATTAAAATGATTGCATTATATCATTCCCAGATGAACTGACTATAATTACTGAATATTAACTAAGTCGGTCGAATGAGTTAAGGAAATTAACTCTGTGGAGACGGAGAGAAAAGCGGCATACCGAAAACCATTTTTTTTCCATACAAGGGATGACAAAATATGTATTTCCCAGAAAAAATCGAAATTTATTTTTGAAGGAGCACAATACTTGAATTTTGTTATCAATATTTTAAAGTCCGGTAGTCCAAATTCACTAACTGTTTTGAGGTCATCAATCATTCATAAACTGCGTTTCAGTCGTGTAAGCATATTTCAAGACAAACGCGTTCATTTTGTTGCACAGACGTGAGATTCGACTTTCATTTGAAACAGAATATGATTATTTTTAATTATCACGAGAAAAATGAAAGATATTTTAATCATAACCTGTAATACTGAAAATATTTCTCCGTTGTTTATGTCTTATGTCAGGGATGAAATAATGTGAAATGCGATTTATGATATAGAAGTGACAAACATATTAAAATTATTACAAAAATATTCGTTGCGGCAGAAGTCAAAATGACTCGAATTTTCATGGTTTCGGCGAGCGTTCTAACCTTTAGAAATACGATCCTGAGAATGATACAGTATCCCTGTTTCTCAGGCTCATTTGAGCAACCAGACTTTCCCCCATTAGTAGAAGCAGTGACCCGTTGCTTGCCGCTTACCCTAGGAGGGTCTTGCGAACAAAGCGATGCCGCCCGACGACAGTACCCGCGATCTGACGGCATCCGCCCCGGTTTGCAAGGGCGCGACTTCCCGATCACTGCCATCCCGACGCACGCTCGACTCGCAACCTCAGCTGACCATCTCAGTGTTGTCAACAGAATGGAGAGTTCGATTAACCGCTTTAACGACATAGACAATATTAAGATATGATATGATATGATATGATATGATATGATATGATATGATATATGATACTAGGACAAAACAACCTTGCATTTTTGTCATGATGGACCTTCACATTCCTGTTTTTCGGTCCCTCATTGCTATAAGGTAAGAGCCCGGTTTTTTGGATATATATTTTTGAAGTGATATCAATCGCTTATTATTTTGACATTTCTGAACAAAAATTTAATTCAAGTTTTGAGAAAGTATACACAAGGGTGTAGTCGTTAATAAAATAGGACCAGGGCGCACCGTGAAAATATTATTATTATTATTATTATTATTATTATTATTATTATTATTATTATTATTATTACATGACGCTTTTCAAGAAACAACGTAAACTATTTATTTATGACTGCGAATTTGATGGGTTATCTATTATAATTTTATTACTGAATTACAACTTTCATGAATACATAGTATAGTACAGTATTACCCCATTGTGTAATACGTCAAAGACATTAGCCGAACCCGTATGTAGGCCTATTTAATTCTTTCGGAAAAAGAAGTATTTCATAGTTGGTGGCTTAAGCACGCAGGTAAAGGGCTGAATAAGAGATTGGGATGTTGTATATAGGCGCAGTTAAATTCTGTATTATTATTATTATTATTATTATTATTATTATTAGTAGTAGTAGTAGTAGTAGTAGTAGTAGTAGTAGTAGTAGTAGTAGTAGTAGTAGTAGTAGTAGGGACCGGATTTATAGGTTTTTACCTATTTTTTTCCGTAGTTCTAAACTCATAATTTCATAGATAATTTTCCCAATCATGGTTTTAAGAGTCATAGCCTATATGTAAATTCTGTTAACCCTAAAAAACCTAAATTGGACCTTAAGAATTAAAAAATCTAAATCGTAATTATTATGAGTTTTTATATATTTACTGCGTTTTATATAAATATACAGTAAAACCTTGCTAAAACGTACCCTGGAAAAGGAAACCTGCACAAACGAAAAATAAATTTGGGAACGGAATGATTTCCTATGTAAATTAATACTTTAAAACGGAAAACTGCTTAACGCGAAAACGGAATCATTTTTGGGCATCATTTAGGTAAAAAAAAAAAAACCTGACTAAAACGGATACTTTTAAGCGTAACTGTTGCTATATTCTTTCAAACCATTTTTACTTTTGCGGTAATACTATACGAAGCATGGCATAATTTTTTTTGTGTAACTGTACATGCAATGATCTTGAAGACTTTCGCTATTCTTTGTCAGGCGTTGGGGTGAAGCTTCTCTAACCATGTCACTATTCTGTGCTTATTGTCAAGGACCTGTACCGTTACTTCTTCCAACCCTCTTGCATTTTCTTTCATTTATTGTCAGTTTTGTGCTAACAAGCCAATACAGCGATAAAGGACAGTGCGAGTAATGAATAAACTGTGAATAATTGTAGTGTAGTGTCAATTTAGTTTCACATTTCCGTTTATTTATTCTGAGTTTTGTGTTAATATGCCATTACAGTGTTAAATAACAGTGCGAATAAAGTAAAACTGTGTGATTTAATAAAAAAGCCCAGATGACCAGTTCTATCATGGAAGAGTGGCTTCATAATTTTAATGGAGCAATGAAACGTCAAGGCCGTAAGGTCATACTGTTTTTAGACAATGCTACCTGCCATCCAAGGATTGATTCGTCTAACGTGAAGTTAATCTATTTTCCATCAAACACAACTGCAGTTACACAAACACAACCGACGGATCAGGGCGCAATTTACACTATGCATTGATGCAGGACCGAAGGAAATCCTACAGCGTTCCCTTCAAAAAAAAAAAAAAAGTCACGGCAATGCACTTTAAAAGAAATGTGGGGGCCAAGAAACTAGGGCACAGAGGGAGGGAGAGAAGAGAGGCTCCAATTACGTAAGTTAATAGTTAATAATTATGAAAATAAAATTAACTTTGCATGTACTGTAGTAACTTTTATTTCAAATTATTTCTTCATTGTGTTCTTCCTACAGTGAGCATATTGCAGTAGCCTATTCTTAGCTTTGCCAGAACTCAACCGTTTGTAAAACGAAAACCTCTGAAAACGGAAAAAATATTCTGAAACAATCGCGTTTCGTTTTAGGGAGGTTTCACTGTATTCAGAAATTTCAATACATCTTATAATTTTTATTCCCTTCTGCATTGGAGAAAGCGACACAATCTGCGGTCTTCACCCCTTTAGTCTTTTGTTGTTTTTGGATAAAATGGGTAACTGGAAATTCCGTCTTTCTTTGTATATTCGGCCGTCCTCCAGAGGCTTCACCCTCTCAAGGGTAATGATTAGGACTGTATGTATTTTGGAATTTCCACTGATCGCAGATATGACATGCCAATAGAAGGGTATGAAATGACTGAAGTTTCTCTTGAGGCGAATGAACTGCGAAGAAGTCGTATTGTTGAAATTCGTGAGGTTTTCGGGGATGTTTGCTGATAGAAGGCTGTGATCTGCGGTTATGCGCTGTGAACTCTTCTGAGGTCTCTGTGCAGTGTGCCCTATTCTGGTGCTTCCGGTATTAACATTGAATTTTTATATTTTCTATTTTTTTAAGCTATGCCAAAACAAGTGAAATCACATTTATTACGACAGAGGATTGGAATTGATTCCATCCTTACCACCGAGGGAAAAGTTATGTTATTTAAAATTGAATGTAAGTGTACACTTTTTAATAATCAGACAATTTATGCGACCCATTTCACAGTTTCGACAAAAAAATCTAAAAAACCTATTTCACCTATTCAAATAACCTAAAATGGACTTTTAAAAACCTAAAAATTCGGTCCCTACTTATTAGTCATGCCGCTGTTATTATACATAATACTATAATCATAAAATACAAAGTTGAGTAAGAAGCAAGTGAGGCAATTGTTATTTTTAAAAGTAAAAATAAAGAAGTAGTGCGCAGAAAAAAGTACCAGAACGGCACCCTGGTCCCCCTGGTACGACCACACCCCTGAATATACACTAACTTTTGACGAATATAATTACATTTTATCAGTCTTATCATTAAAGCTATGCTGTAAAAGAAAATGAACATAATTATCCAATAACGGGCATGGGTGCCCTAAAATGGATAATCAAAACAATTGACAAATCTCAGTTTTCTTATTATTCTCCAAACTTTTGAAGATATATTTTCTTGTTGGGATATTATCACTTAAGCTTCTTAATTTATTACAGCAAGCTTTTTAACGTGCATAAAATGCCCGGTATTGGATAGAAAAGAATCACTTTGAATTTTTACATTGTTCGCAAACACATCCGCTTGGGATGTTTTTGACAAGTTCTGGCATGTCTGATGAAACCAAACATTACAGATCATGCCTCTTCATGAACCTTTGAAACCATTTATTAGACTACTAGGTTACCACTTTTGAATACAGGTATCTCTTGCTTGGAATCAGGTTTTTTAAGGCTAAATCTATTACTTCCTTTCTGGTCAAACCAAATCCATTCTTTTGAAGTTCTAAAATAGCCTACCTACTTTCTTTAATTTCCTTCTCCACTTTTTGTGATAGTGCTGTTCGCTGTCCATGTTTAAACCTATCGTTATGCACATAACACTTCATTCGCCTCCATAATGTAACAAACGGAATATTGTAGGTTTTGTATGCAGTAAGAATTTTAATCCCACCTTCATTTACAGCGCTTACGGCCATAATAAGTTTCCGTGATTGCATTGACGAGACATCTGCAATAAAAAAAATTCTGAACTAAGTAAAAATCGTTATTTATCTCAATATTAATTTCTTACATCATTTAAACACATACTAACTTGGAAAATGTGATAAATCGGGCCTAACACAAGTTTGAAACGCGCGTCGTTACATCTAATTACAGTTCCCGCGCGCGGAAAAAATTCGCCAAATGGAAATTTCTACACGTTTGCACGAGGCACGCAACGATAAAAGCATGTTCTTAATATTACTACACTATAACTACATATCTAATGTTTAACTACAGTAAATTTCAGGTGAATAGGCCTATTCCTCCACTTACCTGAGAAATCAATTAGTTCCTTATGCGGTGTACAATCAACGTTTATTCTCTTCCATCTTCGTCCGAAAACTACAAAAAATAATTTTTCTTGGTAACGTAGTGAACATCATCTATTGTTTCTCTGGATAGAAATATTCCTATAGAGACCTACATGACAACTTCGGACATCTCTCGAACAACTGCATAACACAACAGCAGCAGAAGAAAGAAATATCCACTACCGAGCCATCCAAAACAATATGTCCTTTATGGTTTTGTGTGTGCTGACACGAAGATGCATCTCTTTTCTTCGTATCACGTAAGGTTTTTAAGATACTCGTATAACACGATTTCACTTTTCGATGAGCGCTCCCCCAGCAAACATCAGGCGCTGGTTGGGGGTTGTAAACCATAAAAAAGGTAATGCATTTTATGAATTTATGACCTATTCCCGAATTCTTATAGTGTTAAATGTTATGGTTTATTTAACGACGCTCGCAACTGCAGAAGTTATATCAGCGTCGCCGGATGTGCCGGAATTTTGTCCCGCAGGAGTTCTTTTACATGCCAGTAAGTCTACTGGCATGAGCCTGTCGCATATTAGCACACTTAAATGCCATCGACCTGGCCCGGGATCGAACCCGCAACCTTGGGCATAGAAGGCCAGCGCTATACCAACTCGCCAACCAGGTCGACTTTCTTATAGTTGTTGGGATGTTCTTTTGTAGGCCTACTACTAATAAATAAACAGATATTGGTCCCTTCTGTGCAGTGAATTTCATAACAGTTCAAAGTGACGTCTACGTAATGAATAAACAAGGGTACGGTTTTCAGTATTTAAAAGAAAAGTTTACCAGTTTAAGTGAAGGCAAATTTAAAGAGAGCATTTTCATCGGTCCACAAATTCACAAATTTATGGCTGACTCTTTGTCTGAGAAAAAATTTTCCATTGCAGAAAAAATAGCATGTCGGGCTTTCAAAGATGTTTGCTCAAATTTCCTTGGAAATTCTAGGGCAGACAACTACATCGAAACAATGTCAAATGTATATGAGAAAATGGAGTGTAATATGTCACCCAAAATACACTTTTACATTCCCATTTCGATTTCTTTCCTCCTAACCTTGGAGCGGTAAGCGACGAGCATAGTGAAAGATTTCATAAAAAAAATATCTCAAATGGAAAGGCGATATAAAGGAAGATCATCATACAGCACGCTCATAGACTATTGTTGGATCCTTGTAAAAAGACATTCCAGGATCTAATTATAAACGGAAGTCATCCAGAAAATTCTTTTAAATGCTAAGTTCAAATTCCGAGATTTTTCTCATATGCATGAAATATTTTTATTGTTGTCGTTATTTTTTTTTGTGTTTTAAACTATGTAACATCATTTTTGTATCCAGTACACAGTTTTCAAGTATTATGATATATTTTTAATTCCTAGTGTGTTGTAATTTTATCAGTGGCAGTGAAAAATTAAAAAAGAGAAGTTTTTTTGTAAAAAAATCAATTCACTTTCTCCGGAAAATGGTACGTGATGGGGCAATTTGGATTTTAAATTCATATTTGGGGCACACATATTAGTAATATCCACCTATTTTTATTTCGGAGTAAGACAAAAAGTAAAAATTTGTTGTTCAGTGTTATCTGGATATTTTTTTATTATCAACTCTCCAATTTACCTACATTCACTTATCCATTCCTATAATTGAATATGCAATTTCGAAAAGGGCACATATAAAATTTTTTGGCTTATCGATTTTTTCACTGATATATACTCTAATTACATCTACACATCGTTTTGTGCGAAAAGGACGCCCAACTTGCATCAGCATACGCCGCTGTCAGATCGGAATTTTGCTGTTATAAAGAGGAGGTATAAAACGGGAAGATAGACTTTTTAGTCACCAACAATATGTATATCAATCTCAACAAAAGCTCAAGAGCAACGAGTAAATTTGACATAGTCCCCTAATTCAAGTAAATAAAGAATAGAAAAGCGACTTAAAAATGATCTCACCTCAACTTTAAAGTGAAACCTCTTTCTGTGAGAAACTATGGAAAACAAGTACCAAAGAGTCAGGAAGTAACATTTCAGTTATCCTCATTCTATGAATTTGTATTTACTCCAGAAAAATCAGATTAAGATCACAGAGTATGACATAGATATTGACATTCCTGCACAAATTTTCAGTCTTTCAAAAGTAAAAAGTTGTTGCGCTCCACTACCTAACAATACAGACTACCCATCTTACAATGGTAGATCAACTAACTAAAAATAGCAGATATTGCAAAAGTGGTAAAGTACATACCTTCAGAATTCAAAAAGTTTTACCAGGTAATATTGCAGTGGCCATCTACGGCGGCCGATAACATGCCAGAAGAGGACTTATTATTGATGATTGTATGTTATTTTTCTTGAAATATTCGTTGTAATCTAATATTCGTCAATGAATACTTATGAAGGGGTCAGAAGCAAAGGGATATAAATGCACTTAAGTTATTTGTGAGAAAATGTAGTTGAAAGTACTTAAGATTTCGTAAATTCCTTGAAATTTTTTATTTAAATTTTAGTGTGTGGTGTACCATTAAAAATGTAAATGTTTTAGCTTGCCCTGGATGCACTTAACTCATGTTTTTAGAAATTTTACTTGTACCCCTTTGCTTCTTGCCCCCTCATATGTTTTCTGTATATTATACCTTACATTATTGTTCTAATCATTTTTGTTTTTAAATTCTTGCTTATTTATAAAAGCATTGTCCGTGCATTTCGAAAAGGGCACATCTCCAAAATAAAGAAGTAAAAAAAAATCGTATGATATTTTAAATATATTTTTTCTTCCATATTATGTTGTGTTTAGACCCTAAAATTCTAACTAAAGTTTTGTTATTCTGGGTACAACGGTTTAAAATTAAATAAGTTTCTTTTTTTTTAATTTCTGAACATTTTTACTTCTCAGAGATGTTCCCATTGGAAATTGCACATTCAATTATTAGCATAAATTTTCTCTATCTCTATTTATCATCACTTATTATTTCCAAGCTATTCTCGCGTATACTTATTTGCTCACATTTTCCCTTTCTGCATTTCCACCTCTCCCTAATTCACTCTATTACTCATTATTTTCGTATATCTATAACTTAAACACTCCTAAACCTTTAATTCCCATTATGTTACCCCCGACTCTTTAACACTATTTTACATTTATTATCAAATTCACGTTATTTCCCTATAATTTCTACATTTTATTCATGTTCTTCTTCCTGGGACCACTGTCTTGTTTATGATATACCCTACTTACTTTCATTTGCTTAATTTTCCACTTATTGTTCCTCTGCTGCACGTCCTTATTCTCACTAATGTCCCATACTTCATCTATAACACTTAATAATCTGTTCTCAACCTCATTAACCTTCGCCATAACATCAAGATATATGGATCGTATGAGGAGACGAAGGGGAGATTGGAGAATGCTAGGTTTGCAGTGAATAACCTGCCCTTGGGCAGGGAACTTTGAGTGAATGAATAGCTACTAATGTACCATCTTACACATCTCTTTTACCATCTTATCGACTTGAAGATTTTTATGGAAATATACCTTTTCTCTTATGTCGAAAAAAATGGTTTTCGGCATGCCATGTATCTGTGTACAGAACTTGCTTTCAAACTATTTGAGGCGTTAATTGTTAGTTTTAAGATCCACAACTTCACCCAACAACTCAACCGATATTATGCACATCAATTACAAAAATTCTGCTTTAAAAGAAGTGAATCTGTCTGAAAAAATTAACAAGATGATTCCTCCACGGAAATATCATATGTACTTCGGTATATCATAGTAATATGATTTCTTAAGTTTTGATTTTACTTTAAGATATAGCAATACATGAACTGTGTAGGCAGTATTTCCCCGTGTAATCGTTACTTCCTGGTGAAATTATTAATTACATATTTATAGTGGGCCTATTTACCTCCAATCACAAACTTATTAAGGTAAACATTTTAGAGCTTGAAAATATTTATGCGATTTACTTTCACAAAATTAATATAATTTTAGCCGTTATGGACATACAGCAAAACAAATACGTTTTCTTCTGTAAATAATTATTACGTAACCTACAAAATTATGACTCCAGTTGAGAACTTTTCAGACAAAAATATTGTGAATTTTAATTTTAAAAATTAATGTAGACCTAACCTTAGCCATGATTAAAAATAGGAAGGACAGGAGAACTCTGTTTTCCTGTTAACATTTAAAATTAATGTACACAAGTCGCAAACATACAATCAGAATTATTCCCTGACGACATAATTTATTTAAAAGTGACGAAAAACGGCATGATCGGATGAATTTGGTAATATAGGATAACATGTTTCTCACAATCACTTTTAAAAATCATTTTTGCAGTCGTTAGGCATAAAATATTCTTTGCGGTTCTTATTTCTTGATAATCCAGGTTGCTACTCCAAGGCCCGGTTGAATAAATATCGTCAAATAGATTTCTTTTCATCCTAGATGAGAAAATGAGATGAGTTCTGTAGAATATACAAGCCTATACACCATTTATATTTATATTGCATAACATTTAGGCCTATCTCAGATTATGTGAACTTCGTTTAATTCTGATGTTAGATCACATAAATGCATGTGACAACAGTACGAATTATGAGGGAAAATCGTGTTAATAGCGAGTCGACTTGCAATAGGCCTACAATATTCGACATTCATAATGTCTTCTGAATCACACATGTAGGCTAATAAAAAGGGTAATCATGGAAGAAACAACACTAGAATGAGTGCAGCAAATTAAAAAAATGAAGACAAAGAGATAATATATACTGTACGTTGATTGAAATTGTTGTCAGATTCTTTTACCATCAAACAAAAGGTGGAGGTTTGAATAGTCTATAGCAGACTAAATTCCACCAAAGTAATTACAACAGATTGAACAGTATGAAAACAAACAATAATCTGAGAAAAGTCTAATAAAACCTACATAATATACATATAACTAAAATATAAACTTCGCACCAATTTCATATACATGACTCATTAGACCTATGTGTGACGAATGAGCCAAGGACTAACATCTTATACTTATACTGCTCTACTTTGAATGCTGATTATCTGCTAATTTCTAACTATATCAGACGCCATAAAAGCTGTAGCTTTAATGTAATGATGACATAGAACTTGTAAATAAAACTGATGTTGGGACTTATCTATGATTAAAATATATTTCCATGAAAGACTAGAGTCGGATAAGAAAACAGAGCTTGAGTGTTTAACTTTAGCTCTTTGATGGCACCGCCTGCTGTTATGACATCGCGCGAGCTTGTAATCTCCTGGTGCGCCAAGGTTTACTTAGTTTCAATTTAAATATATAACTAAAATATGCACGCACTATTTACAAGTATTGTTGATTGCGCTTTGGTTAGCGATTGTCAGATCGGAAAGATCAATTCACATAAATCTTACTTACTTACTTACTTACTTACTTACTTACTTACTTACTTACTCACAAATGGCTTTTAAGGAACCCGGAGGTTCATTGCCGCCCTCACATAAGCTCGCCATCGGTCCCTATACTGTGCAAGATTAATCCAGTCTCTATCATCATATCCCATCTCTCTCAAAGCCATTTTAATATTATCCTCCCATCTATGCCTCGGCCTCCCCAAAGGTCTTTTTCCCACCGGCCTCGCAACTAACACTCTATATGCATTTCTGGATTCGCCCAAACGTGCTACATACCCTGTTCATCTCAACGTCTGAATTTACTTTACTTTTTTACTTTTGAGGGCATTTCCACTTGTCAGCAGTTACCCTGTATTCCCATCTTCCATACTTCACGGTCCTGCCAGTCCCCTTCCTTCAGATTATGTTGTTTCATCATTTGGACTACACCAGACTTCCATGATGCTCTCGGCCGTCCACGTTTTCTTCTTCCAGAAGGTGACCAATAGAGGAAAGTCTTAGGAAGTCTTTCACAACCCATTCTATTGATGTGCCCATACCATTGCAAAGTTCGTCTTTCAATTCTCTCGATAACAGTTTTCTCCATTTCCATTAGCTGTCTTACATCTTCATTTCTCCTTCTTTCAAACCTAGATATCCTGGCCCCTCTCCGGATCCCATCCATCTCTACTGCCAATATTCTACTTTTCTACCTCTCTACTAACGTCCAACCCTCAGCACCATAAGTTAAAATACTCTCAATGACTGTTTGAAGAATTCTCTTCTTTGTTTACTGAGGTTCCTACTCCATAGAACCCCATTCAGCATTTTTATCGAGCTTATTGCCTGGAATATTCTTCGATCTACATCAGCATTGCAGCTACCTGATTCATGGATTACTGGTCCCAAATATTTAAAATGTATAACAGCCTTGATGGTTCCTTGAGGCAATATAATATCTTTCCCACCTCTTCCAATAACTAGATATTCAGTCTTATTCATATTTACCCGGAGACCTCCAACTTCGAATGCTTCCAAAAGCTTTCTTATCATACATTTAGCATCATGTTTATTTCTGGCTATGACAACCTGGTCGTCTGCAAACAACAATGAATGCACTGTTAAGCCTCCTTCCATTGGTATTCTCATGCCACCACACGATCTATTCCAGTATTCTAATATATGCTGAAAGTAGATTTTAAATAAGGATGGAGACATACTGCAACCTTGTCTAAGTCCTTTTGTTGTTCTAAATGGAACAGATATCTTCTTTCCTATCTTCACTGCGGCCTTACAATTTTCATAAAATCCCTGAAGCATAGATATTAGAGGGTCCTCCACACCAATTCGCTTAAGAGCATTCCACAGGTCTCTTATAATTACTGAATCATAGACCTTTTCCAAATCAACAAATATCAAGTAGACTTCCTGTCCTTTCCCATGCGTTTTTTCACTTACTTGCCTGAGGCAAAAAATATGAGCCATACATGATTTTCCTAAACTAAATCCTGCTTGGTCTTCCAAAATTTTCCCTGCAATTGATTTTTCCAATCTGACCTTAAGAATGCTGCTCCAAATTCTACTAATTGATGCCATTAAACTAACTTCTCTATAGTTATTCGGGTCTTTCTTATTTCCTTTCTTGTGTATGGCCGATATATAACATAAGTCCCAGTCTTTAGGAATATTGTCTCCTTCCAGAACTTGATTAAACATTTTTGTAATAAGTCTCAGTAGCAGACTAGATCCATATTTCCACAACTCTAACACTACTCCACCAGGGCCACTAGCCTTGCCATTTTTTGCCTTCATCAGTGCATACTTCACCACTTCCTCTAAAATAGGTTCCATATTTCTATAAGAAGAATCATCAACTGAGTCTTCATTCCCTAATTCTATCCTCTTTTCTACTAATAAATCTTGAAAATGACTTTTCCATTCATTTAAGGTAATAGGCTGTATGGCAGGTGAAGGATTGTTCTGATTTCTCATTGTTCTTATAACTCTCCACGCTGTTGCCGATCTTCTATACCCTAATGTGTGGTCTATTTCTCCACACAATCTTTCCCATGCTTCTTCCTTACACTTTTTAACCAATTTCTTCACACCGCTTTTAGCTTCCCTATATATTTGTAGATCCTCTTGACTCTTAGACCTCAACCATTTATGGTAGCATTTCTTTTTATGGTCAATTGCAATCAATACTTATGAAGTCATCCATTGTACTCTTCCTTTACCCATATTTTCTTCTCCCAGGGCATCCCCTGCAGCTTGTTTAACCGACTGCTTTAAATGTTCATACAATTGTTCAGTATTCCAGTCTTCCTCTACCACTAATAACTTTTCATCTACGCTCTTCTGATACAACTTCCGGACACTGTCTTCTTGAAGCAGATGTACCAAATATCTAGGGTCGTTAATAGTAGTAAAATCCTTATTTATAACATTAGTTTGTTTTGCCTTAGCCTTCATAGGGAAAGCAACTTTAGATACAACTATATAATGATCCGCTCCACATTCCACTCCTCTTTTAACCCTCACATCTTGGATCTTAATTAATAGTTGTCTTCTCACAATTACATAGTCTATAATAGATTTCAGATTTCTAGATGAACTCTCCCATGTAAATTTATGTATATCTTTATGTTTAAATTTACCGTTCATAACAACACATTCTTGTTCTTGACAAAACTCAATCAGTCTTCTACCATTATCATTTTCAACTTCTTCGCCCCATGGCCCAATTACATCATCATTCAGTCTGCTTCCCACACGTCCATTAAAATCACCCATTACCACAAGTTCATGTCCATTTGGACATTCATCCACCACTTCTCTCAAATCTTCATAAATATCTTTCTTTTCATTGACCACTGCGTCATTGGTGGGTGCATATACTCCTACTACATATACATTATTTCCATGAATCTTCATCCTTATCACAATGATTCTGTCAATTATCTCTCTCCAGCTGACAATTGCTTGTTTCCATTTTTTGTGTATGAGGACAGCAACTCCTGATTTCGCTCTTTCTGTTTTTGCTATTCCGCCCCACAAGTATATGTAATCATCAATAATTTCTTGTCCTTGCCCTTTCTTTTTAGTTTCCGATAATACTAGTATGTCCATTTTCAAAGATTTAATCTCCTTAACTATTTCCTCTATTTTCCCGCTTACCCCCTGAATATTCCATGTACCAAATAACAGTGTCCATTTCCGAAGCCAAGATCGATGCCTGTTTATCCGTCCAGCTGTATACTTAATGGGAAACTTAGCAGACTTGGTTTTACAGGAGTGGGTAGCTAGCCCTCTGCCCAACCCCCAACCTGGAGGACCAGACCGTTGCCTCTTCTGCCAGTTTTCAGGGTTCCTGTTTGACCTTCTTGGCTACCGTAGAGTTCGTAGGGCACTAGTCCCCACCATGCATTGTCCAAACAGGCCCTCGCCTACTTCCTGTTGCCCACCTCTCGAGACGCGGACTCAGAGGTCGGATTTTGAGGGGCCGTCTGGATTTAATGTTCGTAATTATGTCAGGTGAAGAATAGAATGCATGCATTTCTGCGTTGTGTAACTTTCTCCATTCTCCTGTAACTTCATCCCTTTTAGCCCCAAATATTTTCCTAAGAAACTTATTCCCATACACCTTTAATCTCTGTTTCTCTCTCAAAGTGACAGTCCAAGTTTCACAACCATACAGAACAACCGGTAATATAATATTGTTTTATAAATTCTAACTTTCAGATTTTTTGTCAACAGACTAGATGATAAAAGCTTCTCAACCAAATAATAACACTCATTTTCCATATTTATTCTCCGTTTAATTTCCCCCCCCAAGTGTCATTTATATTTGCTACTGTTCCTCCAAGATATTTGAATTTTTCCACCTTTTCGAAAGAGTTTTAGTAGGTTATTTTTACGACGCTTTATCAACATCTAAGTTTATTTAGCGTCTGAATGAGATGAAGGTGATAATGCCGGTGAAATGAGTCCGGGGTCCAACACCGAAAGTTACCCAGCATTTGCTCATATTGGGTTGAGGGAAAACCCCGGAAAAAACCTCAACCAGATAACTTGCCCCGATCGGGAATCGAACCCGGGCCACCTGGTTTCGCGGCCTGACGCGCTGACCGTTACTCCACAAGTATGGACCCTTTTCGAAAGATAAATCTCCAATTTTTATATTACCATTTCGTAGAACATTCTAGTCACGAGATATAATCATATACCATCGTCTTTTCAGGGTTTATTTCCAAACCTATCGCTTTACTTACGTACTTCAAGTAAAATTTCCGTGTTTGCCCTAATCGTTTCTGGATTTTCTCCTAACATATTCACGTCATCCACATAGACAAACAGCTGATGTAACCCGTTCAATTCTAAACTCAGCTGTGTTATCCTGAACTTTCCTAATGGCATATTCTAGAGCGAAGTTAAAAAGTAAAGGTGACAGTGCATCTCCTTGCTTTGGCCCGCAGTGAATTGGAAAAGCATCAGACAGAAGTTGGCCTATATGGACTCTGCTGTAAGTTTCATTGAGACACATTTTAATTAATCGAACTAGTTTCTTGGGAATAATTCAATAAAAATGGTATATAAAACTTCTCTCTTAACCGAGTCATTTGCCTTTTTGAAATCTATGAATAATTCACATAAATCTAGCCTTTGAAAAGTGCACTTTCTCGAAGGCCCGTGCTCTATAGTATGGTCGAATGGCATGAAGATTCATTATATTTTGTGGTTCAGAATTATTTAAGGCCGATGTTTATTCTCTGAAGTGGGTAAAGAACAAGAGGCCGATAAATAGTAATTCTTTATATGGTTATATTAAAATCATGTTTGTATTTCATTAATGTATGTGAGTGAACAGTCATTTTCGTAGTTCATAATTAGGATTAAAACCATTGGTAAATATTCACAACAGGAATTAAAATTTCAGAACAAATTTGGTTCATTCGTCCGTGTTTTTAATAATTTCCAAATATGGCATCAAATGGCTCTTAGAAATATTGTAATGCCATCATTTTTCTTGTATCTTATTGACGTATTCCGATATTTGACATCTATTACGGATTTTGTAAGTATTTTATGGTTAGGAATTGTTTTTAACTTTACAATAGCCATCAGAAATGTACTTGAGCAATGAACCCTTCAATTTCATCTGTTAGCTACTTTTACAAGAGCACGAAGAGATTGACGTTATTGGCAACCATATTTATATTATTAGATAGTGTAGTAACCATATAACTAAATACATTTATGTTATTTTAGAATACTGAAGTAATATATCGTGTGGTTTATTTTTATTGAAGTATTCAGTATTGTAGCCCTTTGCCGCGTCTGTAGGTCAACGCTATCGTGCTTGTCTTCTACCCAGATATCCTGGATTCGATCCTTACCAGATCGGGTTGGAATTTATGCTGGACAAAGTAGACATTGGAAAGGGTTTATCTCGGGGTACTCCCTTTCTCCTCTAACATTCACCAACACTCTCCACTTTCATCTCACTTCATCTATAATTTGCAGTAGCTACAAATAAGCTTAAGTGAAATCTTGTGGATAGGCTAGTACGAGCTTCCGATGCTGGTAGATAGCCCTATATCTACCAGCTTCGGAAGGGCTTGGTACTCCGGGCCCTAGGACATATCAGGTACTCGTCTGACGTTAGATTCTAGCTCTAGGAAGACTGAGGCAGTACTGTCTATTTTTCAGCATCGGATTGACGAATGCCACCCAAGCCTCCTGTCGGAATTCTACAAGAATCGCATATGGGCGCACAATATGCCAATGGAAGTCTATGTGAACAGTCCTGGGTCCGATCATCGAAAAGCCACGCCTTTTGGTATTGAACATTTTATTTACATCTCGACAATGTAAATTTTTTATTAATTTCATCACGACATTATATTTTATGAAATAAATTATTTATTATTAATAAATCTAGATTATGTAATTCAAAACATTACTTGGAATAAAAATATTAATAAAGGATCTTATTTTCTTTTCATCTCATTATTCTCAATAATTTTCTTGGTCTATTTCCTGTGGATTACGTGATGTTGCTCAAACAAACTTGTGAGGTTAGACTGGCATTCGTTTTATTATTTTTTGTGTTTTTGGAGGATAAATATTTGTGGTATAATCTGTGGTTGGTAATTTTTATTGTTAATGTGATAGTGAATAGGTTTCAAATTTTTACTGTATCGTGAAAGAGGTTTTCATTGTCCGCAACGGAGGCACAGAGATTTTCTTACTTTCCATCATGTAATTTTATGACATGACATTTCTTTGTAGAAGTTCACACGTTACAGCGTAACCCCACGTTTAGGCCTAGTTTACGTTCCAGTGTTTGTATTATGGGGCAAGCAACTCAAAAGTCTGATTCATAATATGAAGTTTGGATTTTTACGAATAACTTTCAAAGTAATCATATGACACTTAATGCTCAAAATGGCCTATAGAACTTACTCCTAAATCACGGAATCACCCTGCATTAGAAACATTTTACCTGCTGAGTAACAATCTACTCATAAAAAGATTTTAATGGTAAGTTATATACCTAGTTCAAAATATTAGAGTGAATCGGGGGGAGATGACTATCAGGGGAAGATGCTTATTTCTTTGTAGTTTCACATTCTTCCAAGAAAGAACGCCACGCGCATGTCTTCATGATCACTGAGACAGTTGAAAGTCTGTAGAGTGGAAGCTAACTCATTTTGCCACGTGTTCTTGTTGTGAGAAGAAGAAAAGCAAGAAAACAGCTCATTTTTCTGCTATAAAATAATTGCAAAGGTACGTTCAATTTTAATATATCCTTGAATTCTTAATAACTGTCAAACCTTTGTAATGGATATTGTAGTAAAGATTTTAAAGTTTGTATTATTAACAACCAACGACCTTGTTCCGCCATCTTAGGTTGCGTCACAGCACTTGGCATCTTACCCCGAAACTTGGGGAAGATGATCACTTTTTTTTCGGGGTAAGATGGCAACTTATTGCAAGAGTTTAATTTTTTGTTTTATTGCAGGGTATGTGTAAACATTGCGTAAGATTTTCTGATAGAAGTCAGTGGATTGAGGACAGTCTTCTACTTTCCATGGAACATGTTATAACAGAGGGTATAAACTGTTTTAGAGCATCGCAAGCATACGGGATTCCTTATCGTACCCTTAAACGCCGCCTAAAGAAGACTGATGACAAAAAATTGTACTGGATTGAATTCATTGTGTGCAAGAAGTGATTTCACGAGTCTTGCACACGGAAATAAAATATGTGCAATGACAGTGTTCCTAAGTAGTGATAAACGAGTGAGAATGTGTCCATGAGCTTTGGATTAAGCTAATTTTGTTATGTACATGTATCAAACCAAGTTCAGGTAAAATACATCAGTAAAATATCAGTAAATGTGTTAATTGCATTTGCCATCTTACCCGACCATCGCGGAAAGATGCCTACAGTTCAGGTAAGAAGAAAACCTGTATCTACTGTATAAACATAGTAATTAATGTTTTCTGTTTTGTATCAAAAATACAGTTTCAAAATACCTTCCAGACTTTGATATTTCAATATAAAATTCAAAACTAAATGAACAGTATCTTAAATTTTCAATCGAAGAAAAAGTCAGGCATCTTCCCCCGATCCACTCTACATTGTTGAGACAAAACACAACTGATATAAGAACACTACTAGCATCAGCGACTAATCATTTGCTACTGAAAACTGTTGCGATTTTGCGAAACGATGAACTTTTTCTGTGATTGTTAGAGTAACCACCAGTCGACACTGTCAGATAATACCATATTTTGAATTCAGACAGCATTGTTGGTTGTATAGAACTACCTGAAAATGTTGATTGTGATGTGCATGTACTGAACTATGTACTATGCATATTAAAAATATTATGTTTAAACAATTTAATTCATTTGCCATATATTTTAAACAGAATAAATAAACTGTATGTTAAAAATAGCATATCGTTATCTTAATTTCTATATCACGTAAAACGCTCCGATATCGATTTTCACTTTTTGTGCATTTTCGATAGTATATCCACAGATTCAGCTACTGATAAAGCAGTGAAGCATAATTTAAAATACTAGCGCTAATATTGGGCTAGTACGAAACCACTTAATTTATTTCTCTGTGAATACACTTTGAAAACGCGTAAAAAGTGAAAATCGACATCCGAGTGAGTTACGAGGTATAGGAGTTACGGTAACGATATATAGAATAAATAAAACTTTAAAATTAATGTGTAATTAAGTTCATTAAATTCATTAGCTTGTTTTATATAAAGTAAATGAGCAATTCATTCAGCAATAATTAAGGAATTTTAAAATAACCATTAAATTTCATTAAAACTGGGAGGTCCCCCCCCCCGGCCCTGGGCTAGAACCACCTCTGATTTCCGTTATCTTCAACAGTAGTCTTTTGAGCTCTTGTCTAGCTGCCTTTTTATCGTTTACTTTTACGCTACAATACAAATTTTCCTGACAGTTATGGAGCACTGGACATTTTATTTCAAGAGTGCAATTTGCGGAGAATTCCCCGCGCGACTAAATAAAGTTGCCCATTTCGTTGGCGTATAAATGTAAGTATGTATTTATGTGTATATATATATATATATATATATATATATATATATATATATATACATGCCGTAATAATCCTGAATGGATTGTCTCTATATTCTGGCATTTTTCCCATCCACAACCAGAGCCGTTTTTTTCCCTGCATACCTGAATCCTTTTATTCCACAACAATATAGCGTTAGTCTTGATCCAGCTGTAAGCCTGTAAACGTTTTCTCAATGGTTCATCCGTGCATTGTTTGGTGTGAAAATAAACCTACAGGCGATAAGATTTTTATAAGAATTTATAAAATTTATTTGCACAGATTTCTGTTTAACATCTCGAAGATGGACGATTATGAAAAAGAAGAGCAAAGAATTCAGAACTTGTTGTTGGAGATTATGGATTCTAATGAATAGGACCAATCAGGCATTACAGAACATGAAGATTTATGTCCAAATGTTTCTCATGACTATTATATGTGACACACTAGTCCACCAATAAGAATAAAAGAAGATTACGACATGTTACGTAGTTCAAATAAAATGTAGGTGATTTTCTAATAATTATTACTGACTTATTAATAGACATCGGATTTTTAGGCACTAAAAATTGCAGTTTTAGGCGCCTAAAATAAGCTCAAAATTTGTAAAATTAGGCTCTATTTTAATGAAAATAGGCATTTTATGCACATCAAGGTATCATACTTATTTCTTTCACTGAAATTTTTAGTTATACACTAAAATACGCACAAAAAAGTATGTTTAAACATTAAAAAAGAATACTATATTATATTTATAAACAGAGCTGCACAAATTTAATATATTGAAACTAATGAAATAATGATTATTGATATCAAGATTACTCATTTTAAGTTATTGAAATTCAGTTCCATGCTCAGACTTTATTATAATTATCTGCACAGTACACCACCAGAATTTTTTCTAAATTCTCCACAGTTAACCTTTGCCTTTTGTCACTGAGAATCATTTTGAAAGCAGAAAAACTTCTTTCAACCGAAACTGATGTGAGAGGCGCAAATTTTAAATTAGGTACAATAGAAACATCAATACTTACTGGAACATTTACACTTTCCCTCGATATCACTCTTGATACTTTTTCCAACAATGAAAATCCTACATTCTTATTTAATACGTTGTCCCACTTATTTTTAACTTTTTTCCCAGTTTCGCCCAAAGCAGAATGTATGTTCACTTGAGCTTCCTTTACTATTGCTATTTGGCTACAAAGAGATTGTTTTTCACGTTCTAATTGTTCAATGCTTGCAGGTATGAAAGAAAAGATTGATGTTATGTAGGCAATATCGTTTTTCACTCGTGAGTCATTCGGACAATCTTTCACTGCTTTCACACACGCTGCACTATCAGTTTCAGGTAATTTATCAATAACTGTGACCACTTCTTTAAAATACTTAGAATAATACACCACTGACTGAATCCAGGTTCCCCATCGTGTAACAACCGGCTGAGGTGGGAGTGGGATATCTGGAAAGTTCTCTCTGAATATTGAAATCCTGGATGGGGCTTTACAAAAACATTTTTTTGTGTTAGAAATAAACGAATTGACAAGAGGAAATTCATTCCGGATTGTTTCAGAAACCCTGTGAAGGCCATGTGCTAGACAGGTTACATGCGTAAGGTTAGGATAAAATGTTTTAAGAAGTGGAGCTGCAGCAACCATGTATGAGGCAGCATCAGTACAAAACAACAGAAGTTTAGAATCGTCTATATTACCTGAGTATAAAGACTGTAGGCCTTTATTTACAAAATAAGCAATGGCTTGGCTATTCACTTTCGAAAGTTCCTTAACACATACGAGGTGTGGAGTCGAAGGTCCATCAGGACTAAGTTTTCCTACTACCATATTTGCTATATACCTATTCATAGGATCTGAGGTTTCATCCACAGAGACCCATATGTAAGAATCACCTATATCCTCCCGAATGGAAGCTAAAGTTTCATTGTATATTCTGCTAAGTAATTTTTTCTTAGGGTCGACTCGGATGGGATATTTTGTTTGCAGTATTTTTGTAAAAACTGTCTTAAAACCGGATTTTCAATTGCATTCCAGGGAATGTTAGCAGCAACAAACGCTCTGGTTAAATCAGCATAGAAATTGCTGCTGAGATTGGATGAAGTAGGCTGTGTTAGTAAAGTTTGTTGCAGTTGATTTTTCTGCTGAGCTTTAGCCTTATGAGCCCCTCCTTGCACATGCTGCTTTAGGTGGCACTTCTTTTCTTGCGAAATCTAAAAATGTAAAGTAAACTGAATTAAAATAAAATCCTAATTGTTGTATTGCCGTATTTCTATCACAAAGTTAGTGGGTTCGAACAATCAAAATTTTAATGACCTGCAAATACTTTAACTATCGGAATTTAAAAGGTTAAAGTGTAGCGGTCTTAAAAAGAATTATACCTCATGATAGCTCAGTCAATGTATAAATATTATAGGCCTACTCATTAAAATTAATAGAATTTATATATTTCAACTATTGTTACATACCTGTTTGCTACAAATCTTGCAGAATATTATTTTTCCATCATAAGTGAATTCTGAATATTCTGTTAGCCATTGCCGGATCAATGTAGATTTTGCACTTATATTTTTCGGCATTATCGCGTTAAACTTCACAGGAAAACGTCCTACCGCTCAAAACTTCTCAACACAAATAAGGTGAGGGAAAGAGCAACTGTTAACGAGCATTCAAATGAACCGTTGTTATTGAGATTCAATTGGACAAAAATACAAAGTTCCACTTATTGTTGCATTTCCTGGTAGTGTTGAGGGCCATTCTTTTAAATATTTTGTAACGGTTTACCCTACTAATTCGCAGTTTTACGACTTTTCATAAATATTTCAAAAACACTCTTTCTCCAAAAATTGTGATTTTATGACACTCTGAAGGGCAGTACAGCTAATCGGTTTCAGACCGAAAACAGTCATTTTTATAGTATAGTATATCTCTGAATCGGTAGCAGCACATGTTGTGATTGTTGCCTGCTTCAAAACTAAGGTTGGTTCTTTGTCGGCATTTATGCCTCCAAACATGTTAAATTCGGTGAAATCTATTGCGAGTGTCGTGAGATTCAAAACATTTTGTTTCCTTTATCAATGGTTTCATGGCCGGTGTGAAGCAAACTTTCCACTTTTTTAATGCCTTAAATTTCGCAGTGAATGCATGTATAAATTATAAAAAGAGTAAAATGCGAAACTTTACAGTGAGGTAGGCATTTTTAGGCGAATATTAACAAATTAGGCTCTAATAACCGTTTTAGGGAATTTTAGGGCACTATAAAACTCTTTGAATACCTTTCAATTTCCATGAAACACAAATATTAATAATTATTTTTACTTTTCTCCTAAAGAAACAAAATAGGCATTTGCCCTAGAATCCGATGTCTGCTTATTAAAAATAATATTTGATTAAAATATGAAATGTTTAAAATTTACGTATTAACACTTTGTAATAAACTTAATAAAGGAAATAAACTTATTAAAAGTAATATTTCAACCAATAATAAATAATATAAATCATGTTACTTTAATTATTACGCCAGTTTTGCCTGATTATTATTCTGGGGAACAAACTTCCGCGCGCGACTACATACACAGCTCTGAGCACGCGACTAATACACGGATAACTACTTGCAAGTAAGAAATACTAGAGATGGGTAAAAAATAACACAACAGTTATTTTGGAACTGTTCCGGTCTCGGAACTGTTGCAAAAATGAACAGTATTTCGGAACCTCCTGTTTCGAAATAACACTGTTCCGACTCCGAGCTGCTCACTCGTCCAGCTGTTGCGGGCCCGCAGTACTTCGTTGCGTAAGGCATGTTCCGACTCCGAGACAACAGAAAACAGTCGGAACCCATTCCGTTGAACCACAGTCTAATATGTACAGTCGCGAAGCTTGGGATGATTTTTTGCATTTCTCGCGATAGTTGCTAGCCGCTTGGAGCGCTGTGAGTACTAGGAACAATAGACTGTGCCATTGCCATCGTAATCTAATACAGGCCGTAAGGCAGACCATGTGACTCCCTTAACCCGATCACGAAGGGCGACTTTTCAGCCATATAAATTAATTGGAATGCGTAAAGAGTAACATATATTTCTTTCAAATGTAGTGTAATTGGATTAATAAAATTAAAACAATGATTATGAGACATTTCAGACATAATTCACTTGCGAGTTAAGGTGTAACATTATTTTTGGTGTGAAAATTACGTTGTTCGTATGTGTAATACCTGCCTTTATTTCGATTAAATATTGCGAAATACTTGTACATTCATTTATGCACGATTCAATAATTTTCAGTTGCACCGCACGTATATTTAGATATGCTGAAATTATAGGTTATGTTTACTGTACCAGTTGCCCCTTTCTGTATAATTTTAGTGGTCTCCAATGCCCTGCCATTGTACCGGTATATTATGACGTATGAAAATTATACCGGTAGGTTATGTTTTCTATATTTAACTTATATTCCTATGTTCGCAAGTATACATTATAATTAAACATAATGTCATGTATGATACCCCTCACATTCAGTTTATCTGTATATTAATACTACAATTGAGATTGAATTACTGTATTTATCTACAACCTAAGAGACGAAGTAACAAAATCTTATGTACATTAATTTTATAGGAGTGGTATAGTAAATTTTCTGTCTACAATTAAGGAAGGTAAATGTGCTAAATTAAAATCACAATGTAAATTCATTTTTATTAAACCTCAAAATAGCTCAATTCTTAACTTAAAATGTTGATCCGAACAGATTATGTTAACATGTAAAATTCTCTTCACATTAAAATAACACTGTTTTATAATTATTTCTGCACCATATTATGAAGCAAGGAGTACACGAAACTTATGGACACATTACACTAAATAAAACTTAGCAATGATATGAAATAAAATTATAATATAATATTTCATTGAGATCCATACACTGAAATAGAAAACTCGAACATACATTACGGCGTTCCAGATCGAAAAGGCATTGACTGTGCCGTATTTCGCATTGTTGTGAAATGTTGTATAAGCTGTGAAATGTTTGTTATCGGTTGTAATAACTGTAAATGGCTAAAATACAATAATTTGAATAATAATATGGGACAAGGAGACGTTTGTTGCACTATAAATTCTAAGAAAAGGAGGTCAGAGTTATCCTTCTTCCGAAAGATCCAGGAAGGTGAGTTTATAAAATATAATTTATGCTTTATGAAAATAATATATGAAGCTTATGTATTTCGTATTTCAATAGTGGAAGGAAAGTGTTAATTTTTCCAAAAGAAAACGATATCGAAAGTACAATAAATTTTATCGTCTACTAGGAAAAAAGTCTGTGATGAGGCGATAGTAGCGATCCTGGTGGCTAGCAACTATCTATGGGTGCATATTTCAACTGTCTATGTATGCATATTTAGTAAGTATTGAGCTTCGTGACTGTATATACTAGACTGTGGTTGAACCATGACAGCTCCGGCTACGCCGTTCTCGTTAGAGGAAATGGCGACCGAGTCACAGTGGTATAACTGTTTCATCAAATGCAGAGGAAATGCTGCATTACAAGCCTGTCCAGAGGCTAAAAGTGGCAGCCCCACTACTGGACTCCCTAACGATAAGGCTAGTAACCTATCTTAGGGAAAATTACATTACTTTCAAGCCTCAAACAAGCAGTATAAGGACAGATAATTCGATGACAACCCAGAACAAGTCAACGGTTAAACGAAAGTGGAAAAAACAAAATATGTTCACATACGCTACCTGGAATGTTAGAGGGATCAATCACAAAGAAGAAGAACTACATGAAATATTGAATAACAAGCAGATTGAAATAGCAGCAATAACAGAAACAAAAAAGAAACTAAAAGGCACAACTGAAACAAAAAAACTACATAATCATATATAATGGTGTTAATAAGAAGACAAGAGCACAGGCCGGAGTAATGATTTGGATTCATAAATCAATAAAAAACAAAATAAACAAGTATACATATTGGAATGAAAGAATATTAGAAGTATAACTTCAGATAGGAAGAGGCAAACATACTTTCTTTAGTCTTTATGCTCCAGAGGAAGGAAGAGTTGAAGAAATTGAATTGTTTTATGCCCAGTTGCAAGAAATTTTGAATAAAGTAAATAAAAATAATTACATATAGTGACAGCTGCGTCGGGATTCGAACGCATGTCCGATAGGGCGCCCGGCAGACGAAACGTTGGTCGCTTAGGTGTGGCGGCCAGGGGAGCGTCTGCAGCCGAGAGGGCTGAGGGGCGGTGTACTACGACGCGGCGAGGGGAGGTTGCGCGCGCATCTGGTGCTTGCCGAGAGGGGAAGGAAGCAAACTGCTACGCGCGGAGAAGAGAGGGGGAAAGAGCGACCGCGGCAGAGAGGAGAGTGGTCCGGATTGTTCGAGTGCTATCTCTGGACACGCGTGGAACTTTCTCGCAACTATGCTGTGGTTATAAATTACGACACGCAAGTGAACTAGAGCAGCAGTTTAGTGAGTTGCAGTGTTGTAGTCAGTGAACAGCAAGCCAGCCAGTCTTGTGTAGCAGTGAAGCCAGCTTCGAGATCGGAGTCCGACTTGAGTGTGTCCGCAGCTGTGTGAGCATTTGAAGCCCTGAGTTCGAGTGCAGTGGACCGCGGTTGGAGGACCTGAGTTCGAGTACAGTGGACTGTCTCTGAAGGTCTGGAGTTCGAGATACTGTAAACTCGAGTGACTGAGCTAGAAGAGCTTACTAGCCAAGGCAAACGAACTGAGAACTGACAGTTCTGATTTGTAAATAGTGCTTTGTGAACATTAGTTAGAATTAACAATTCATTATTGTTCTCAATAATCCAAGTAAATTGTCATTGTCGTCTGTGGAGTGCAATAACGAATACTGTGTTGCTGTGTGGAGAGCAAATCCTATTGTTGAGGTAATAAAATTACATTGTTGTTTAGTATAAAATTTACAATATTATTAGCTGGAGATTTAAACGGTAGAATAGGCAACATCGAAATAAAAAATACCATAGGAAAATTTGGAGAACCTACCATAAACAATAATGGAGAAAAAGTAAGAGGTTTTGTATTATACAATGAAATGAAAATCATGAATTCATTTTAAAACCATAAGGATATTCATATATGGTCAGCACGTGGCTCAAAATCTATCATAGATTATTTTATAGCAAATAAAAAATTATCCGAATTGTTTTTAGATGTCAAGGTCTTCAGAGGAAGTGACATTGGATCAGATTATTACCTTGTTTTAGCAAAAGTGAGATATACACCAAGATGGCTACATTTAACATAGATAAATTCCCCCAAAAAAAATTAATGCGTTACAAAATTAGATTAATCCATGACGACAGTGTACGCTGGCTTTATCAGAAAAGACTTGAACAAAAAATGTTAGAAACACCTGAAGATGAAGACATTCACAAAGAATGGAAAAATATTAAAACTCAAATATCCAGTGGCGTATGCTGAACCTGGAGTTTGGGCGTTCTGTTAAAAATATATAGTTGGTCTATCTCGCACAATTATTATAGGCCTAAGTGAAATATCGGGTAACATTAACTGCCATTTTTAAAATATAATTTAATATTATTTATAAATAATAATTATGGGGCGGATGTTGATGACCTAAAAATCTACTTAAAATGATCATTAAAATGCCCTTAAACTAAAGGAAAAATGACATAAAATTAAAAGAAAATGACATTTAAATATTATTCAAAGTACTCGCACCACAACTTCTTAAAAATTAATCACCTTGTTTCAATGACTGCCCTGCAAATGCCGGAGAAAGGAGGCAACTACAAATAACGTTATTCAAAATTGCATTATTTATGATCAAACAATAACCATGGCCTGCAAAATAAGCTGTTTGAAGTTCCACAACCCACTAACTATTCTACAATTTCATATTGTGAAATAGAAAAATGCCTAGTGTATTGTTCGCTTTTTGTTTTATATTGTTGCTCTAAATTCTGAAGTGGCGGGGTAGGTCTACCCTTATTCACTATATGTAATTTCTCTCCTAGTGGGCGAGAAGAGAATGGCTTTTGCAAAAGATCTTTTACAGTGTACATTTCCAAGTGCTATTATCATTAAATAAGTAATTTAAATTGTTCACCTGCGCTGGCACACAACTATGAGCCCTAGTAAAACCTAAACACAGTAAATTCACTCACACAAACAGTAAACACACACGTCAAACACAATATTTTGTAACGCTATTGACAAGTTGACCTGCCTGTATACAGGACGACCTGCGAGCTTGAGAGAAGCGAGTATCCCCACCATGCCACCTTGCGCGCGCAGACAATTATAGCAGTAACTCTCAGCAGGGGATGTTCTTTTGTACGGACAGGGCAACCAGACCAGAACTCATCCCACTTCGTCAGGCAGAGCGTACGTTATAAAAACTAAAGCCGTTCTGGGGATGGTGTGCACATTCAACCAGCAGGCATTTAAAATATTTAAATGGTAATGAATTAAAATTAGTCTTGAACTACATACGTCAACTTCCAATGAGATTACCACACATTTAAATTGTGATAAATTTAAATTATTGTTGCATTATATAAAACAACTTAAAATAAAAAATGAATTTACCGAATTTACAGGCTGTCCAGCGCACACCTTGAACATCTGCAATATACGCCCCTGCAAATATCACAGGCAGCCACGGAGAGCATCGGCAAATATAAGGCTTTCACACAAAAGAAAAAATTAAGATCATGGGATGATGAAATTAAGGAGATCATAAAAAATAAAAACATAGCTTGTAGAAAATACCTTCAAACAAACTCCGTCAATGATGAAATAGATTATAAATATAAAAGGACGATAGCTAACAGAGAAATTAGAAAACGACACAGGCAATCATGGAAAGAGTTTATATCTTTTTTAGAAATTGACATTTATAAAATGAAACCCAATACATATAAAATTTTAAAATACATGAACAAAGACATAAAGGAATCCGCCAAGATAAACACTTGCCCCAAAATAGAAACATTCCTAGACTTTTACAAAAACTTATGGAACAATCCTACTTTTGATTCAAAATTCTGGGACACAAAAAACGCAGATGAACGATGCATTACAAAAGAAGAACTACAAGAAGCATTAAAGAAGACGAAAAATAGTAAATCACCTGGAGAAGATAACCTAAATTCAGAATTGTATAAATATGCAGGAGATCTATTTCAAAAAAGATTTCTAAACAGAATATATCTGACTGCCACTTTACCGGAAGAATGGAAAAATAATGTAATTATTCCCATATATAAAACAGGAGATTAACAAAATGTTGAAAACTATAGAGGGATTAGTATCCTCAACACATGTTATAAGATATTTAGTAGGATTAAAAAAAAACATGCTGAAACTTTCCTTATGGAGTGTCAAAATGGCTTTAGAAAAGGAAGAACATGTGTGGATCCATTATTTAGTATCAAACTATTGTTAGAAAAAAGAAGAGAATTTAATTTAGAAACCCATATAGCTTTTATTGATTTTGTGAAAGCTTTTGATAAAGTCCGAAGAGACCTTTTATTCGACATATTACAAGATAAAAATATTCCAAATTTGCTATTACAAAATATAATAGAAATCTACACAGACAGCAAAATAAGTGTCAAAATAAATAACTGTGTATCCGAAAGAAAATTAGTTAATAATGGAGTTCGACAAGGTTGTCCACTATCACCAACTTTATTTAATATTTATATAAATGAAATTATTTTAAAATGGAACCAAATCTACACATCAAGAATCAAAATAACCAATGCTCTAACATTAAATACCTTACTCTATGCCTATGATCAAGTCATAATTTCCAATTCAGAGGATAATTTACAAAGAGGATTATATACATTAAATAAAATATTAAAAGATTTTGGGATGGAAATTTCAGCACAAAAATCAAAAGTAATGGCATTTTTAGGACAAGACCCAGTCAGAAGTAAGATAATACATAATAACCAATGCCTCGAACAAGTACAAAATTTCAATTATCTAGGTTGTGAAATATCTTATCAAAATTAAAAAGATGTGAACAAGAAAATTACCAAATTTACACAAATTCTAGGAATAATAAGCAATACATTAAAAGCTAAATTAGTACAAAAATCTACAAGAATAAAAATATATAATACACTAGCATTACCCTCCCTTTTATATGGAAGCGAGATTTGGACATTAAAGAAAAAAAGACATGAACAGAATCAAAGCAACGGAAATGAAATTTTTCAGGAGGATAGCAGGATATACTCTTTTAGACCGAAAAAGGAATGAAGAAATTTTGGAACAATTAGAAGTAGAGTCAGTAGAAGAAAAAATCAGCAGATACAAATTAAATTGGCTAGATCATGTAAGAAGAATGGAAAATTCAAGAATCCCAAAAATTATGATGCAGTATAAACCTAAAGGACGTCGTCGACTAGGAAGACCTTTTAGAAGACTGCTAGATGGGGCCGAAACAGGTCTACAGAGGCCTAATTCGTGAAGGATGATGATGATGATGATAAGGACTTCGGTTTTGATCTAGTGAAGATACTGTGAAAATGTATTAAAATGCCACCAATAAAATCTGTAACTTTGCCTGTGCTTGTAAAAGACTTCGGAGATGACTATTTTTCGGTCAAAGACGAAAATATAGTCTATTATGGTGTAAAGTGTGTAAGTTAGACATGAAAGTTAATAAGCGTCATGATTTACAAAAACATTCTGACACTAAAAGATGCACTGAACATCTGTAATTGTTTAGTGATTTGATTTCGGATCGGTTCACCTTATATTATGACTTGTTTCTGATGCTGATATGACCACCGAAATATTTTCTTCAACGAGAATCGAATACGTTATATTTCTTGAAAAAATGCTGTATATTCGAAATTTTGTGAAGTGCAATATGAACTAATGCACCAATAACATCGTGTGATGTTGAAAGAACATTTTCTTGTTTAGTGACAGTCGAAATAGTTTTATACTTGATAATTTAAGAATGTACATTGCAACAAAATTAGTGGTACTTAAAGTAGCTACACCATTATTATTTAAAATGTACCACCATTTTCTACCAAGAAGAGAATGAAGAAACTCGCTTTCGTAAATGTATGTTATACCTGTTTTGTTTTAGTCACCTGATTATATCGAGCAATGTTTTGATTCAAGCACAGCAGTGCTCTGCACAGGTCTCTTTAGGCCTACTACCCTGAGTTGATGTAAGCAACACTACTTGTATAATACGTGACGTAGTTAACTTCATACGTTCGGTGTCCGAACTTCCATCCTTAGTGAACACCAATCAATGCTTGTAGTCTGCCGTTGGCTATATAGCGCCCATCTTACTTTAATTACTTTAACATTGCTGATTTACTTCCATAAAAACCACAATAAATTTAAATTTGATCCTCATGAATACCAGACGAGACAAAACTACAGTTTCTTTCTAAATATTCCCAAATGCCACACAACTGCTGGATTAAAACACAGCAGAAATTTTGGACCCAAAATATATAATACATTAATTAGAGCTTACCCTGAGCTAAGTACACTTAACACACATAGATTTAAGAAACAAATCAGATTAATTTTTAATTGTTTAAGCTAATTGAGTCAAAAATTGATACTCTAATATTCATGTACTTTTGTATTTTCTGTTTGTATATAGACCCTGTTATTACATGCTGTATGTATTTTACCATTTATTAATGTGATTGTGCTCAAAGAACTCTCGTAATTTTGTGATATATTTTGTATAACTGATCTGAACTGCGCCCGAGCACGAGCTTCTGCTCTTTCGGGCTGCAATGCCTAATGTAGCTCAAGTGTATAGTATTAAATAAATATTATTATTATTATTATTATTATTATTATTATTATTATTATTATTATTATATCGACCTATGACGTCACCCACTGCTCAAGATACACTGCGAGATGTGTAGTTTTGTGTTTGGACAGAGTGCAGAAGGGAAGGCTTCAGTTAATTTTGGGTGAACAGTAGTTCACCGAAGATAATTGCTGGTGCCTCCTCTTGTTCAGATTCAAGTGATATGCCTAACTTCCATCTCAGTTAATTGAACATAATTACTTGCTTTAATACTTATTTTATTTTATTACTTACTACAAACTTGATCTGTAACTTAGACAGGCTCTTTTAAAAAATGTTTATTGTATCACATTGTGAAAAAAATCAGATCGAATTCTTCGTTTTTAATCCAGTAGGCCTACTATTATTACAAAAAGTGCACAATATGGCATAATTTTTAAGACTCTAAGTTACAAACCAGAAGATCGCGAGTTCGACTCCAGATATTCTAGATTTTTTTATTGTCTAGTCCTTCCTGCTGCACTATGGCTCTGCGATTAACGCAACCAAAGGCGGCAGCACATGGGACTGGCATCCATACTCCTGCTAATGTCAATTGATCGCAAAGTGGGAACCTTAACCTCCTGCTATCCTATGGGCCTCCATGACCACTATTAGAGCTAGCTTTATCTTTATCTTTGCTATTACTACTACTACTATTATGGGTCTCCATGGCCACGAGTAGAGCTAGCTTTATCTTTACCTTTTCTATTACTACTACCGGTACCTATCCTATGGGCCTCCATGGCCACTAATAGAGCTAGCTTTATCTTTACCTTTGCTGTTTCTATAATCAATACTGCTAGGCTAATGCTCCTAGTATTATTCATATGTGGATGTTAAATAGGCTATAAACAGAAACTCTACAATTGAATCATAGGCCTAGCCCATTTTGAGCAAAATATTTTCTTGATGACTTTACAGATCTATATCAGATCTGTAGGAATATCTTTCTGATTGTTTAAATATTAGCCTATTTAATCTTTTGGTGCTGAGGAATATTGTCCTTTTATCCATTTACTGATATGAAGGAGAATTTGTTGTCTAAAGCAGCGATCTTTAATCGTTTTTTAAAGAAAGAACAATTTATAGTTAATAAAGAGAACTCATGTCGCATAGGTCTAATTCTTATGGAAGTTATGCGGAAATTTAAACTTAAACTTGTACTTGCTATTTGGAAAACGGAAATTGTACCAGAACAATGGAAGTCCATAACTGTACCTATTTTTAAGAAGGGGGACAAGACTAACTGTGGTAACTTTCGAGGAATATCACTTTTGTTGACGTCGTGCAACATTTTGTCCAATATTCTTTTGAGAAGATTAACTCCGCACCTAAATGAAATTATTGGGGATCATCAGTGCGGTTTTAGGCGTAATAGATCGACTATTGAACAAATTTTTTGTATTTGACAGATATTCGAGAAAAATGGTAGTATAGGGGTAAAGTACATCAGTTATTCTTAGATTTCAAAAAGGCATATGACTCGGTTAAGAGAGAAGTTTTATGTAACATTCTTATTGAATTTGGTATTCCCAAGAAACTAGTTCCATTAATTAAAATGTGTCTCAGTGAAAGTTACAGCAGAGTCCGTATAGGCCAGTTTCTATCTGATGTTTTTCCAATTCACTGCGGGCTAAAGCAAGGAGTTGCACTATCACCTTTACTTTTTAATTTTGCTCTAGAATATACCATAAGGAAAGTTAAGGATAACAGAGAGGGTTTAGAATTGAACGGGTTACATCAGCTTCTTGTCTATGCGGATGACGTGACTATGTTATGAGAAAATCCACAAACGAATAGGGAAAACTCGGAAATTTTACTTGAAGCATGTAAAGCAATAGGTTTGGAAGTAAATCCCGAAAAGACAAAGTATATGATTATGTCTCGTGACCAGAATATTGTAAGAAATGGAAACATAAAAATTGGAGATTTATCTTTCGAAGAGGTGGGAAAATTCGAATATCTTGGAGCAACAGTAACAAATATAAATGACACTCGGGAGGAAATTAAACGCAGAATAAATATGGGAAATGCGTGTTATTATTCCGTTGAGAAGCTTTTATCATCATGTCTGCTGTCAAAAAATCTGAAAGTTAGAATTTATAAAACAGCTATATTACCAGTTGTTCTGTATGGTTGTGAAACTTGGGCTCTCACTTTGAGAGAGGAACACAGATTAAGGGTGTTTGAGAATAAGGTGCTTAGGAAAATATTTGGGGCTATGAGGGATGAAGTTACAGGAGAATGTAAAAAGTTACACAACGCAGAACTGCACGCATTTTATTCTTTACCAGACATAATGAGGAACATTAAATCCAGACGTTTGAGATGGGCAGGGCATGCAGCACGTATGGGCGAACCCAGAAATGCGTATAGTGTGTTAGTTGGGCGATCGGAGGGAAAAAGACCTTTGGGGAGGCCGAGACATAGATGGGAGGATAATATTAAAATGGATTTGAGGGAGGTGGGATATGATGACAGAGACTGGATTAATCTTGCTCTGGATAGGGACCGATGGAGGGTTTATGTGAGGGCGGCAATGAACCTTTGGGTTTCTTAAAAGCTATTTGTAAATAAGTTGTAATTTATGCGGAAATTGAGGTATTAAATTTAATATTTCTAATAAAATGAGAAATAAATAAAAGCTGTACAAGACTAAAGTATACTATTTTTCTATTTGGTGGACTGTTCAGCTGGTCTAGTGAGAAAACTGTACAATTATGAATGAATAATACTTTCGTGGGCGGGAATTGCAATAGGCTACAAGTAAAAACCCTATTTTGATATGAGAGCATAAAATTGTATAACGTTAGCCATAGTAGATCACTTCCAAAGATGCTTTCTCATATGCCGTTCAGGTTATTTTTTCTCTCTGAATGTCCTTTAGATGCATTCATTAATCCATTACACATATTAAGTTACATGCCCAGTTATTTAGGTGAGCCACAAAAGTAATTCTGAAGAGCTACGGGTGAAAGGGAATCGGATTGAAGAGTAGTCCTGAAAGCGGTAATAAAATGCTTAAATGGTAAATTCTAGTTTTCAGAGTTAACATTGCTATTTTTCATTATGACCTTATTGTGATTCTATTGCTCTGTTTGAGAAGGATATCGATTTGTACACTCTAGTAATTTATATGAGTAACAATCAGTCTGAAAACCATCATTAACTTTTGTTATGACCCGAAAAATGAACATTGAACTTCAATTCATTTGAAGTGTTCGCTCAGCTGTCGGGATGTGTAAGTAGGCCTATAAAACACACAAATGATAAATTTCTTAAATAGGCCTATTTGTCGTAACTTGGTTCATGTTATAAGTTTGTGCTCATTTATTTAATTTGTTTTAATACTGCATGGATCAGTAGTTCAGTCAGCTGACGAATTCGCACAAGTGGATTATCGTTCAATTTCTGATTAATCCTATGAGATTCCTAAGCAGCAGCTTTGCTCGAGTAGTGTGGTCTACTTCCTCATTGTATTTCCATCAGCGCTACATCATTATTTTATCATTTCGAGATGTAGCTAGTTTTAAATAATTTCAGACATTTTAACATTTTTCTCGGAATATACCCACATTATCGCTAATATTAATATGAACTGTTGTACTTACGATTACCTCCATTTTTAAGATTTTTACCAAAATGAATTATTATTCAACATACAATTATTAATGAAATAAATAAAGGAAGCAAAAGAAATTTTATAAAATGACAATAACTGTAACTGAAGTCACAATTGAGCTACACGATTAAACTCAAAATTGTACAGAATTTAAAAAATGTGGGATAATTTGGATATATTGTGGGGTAATATGAATAATACGAAATAAAATTAGAAAATGTTACTTTCAAAATCAGTTTTACTCAAATACTGGATAATTAGGCCTACTTTCAAATAATTAGTCAGGCCTAATCATACACAAAAATGAACACCAAACATAAATTAAAAAATTATCTCTTTTGTCACTGTACTGAAATCTTCTACACATACCAACAGCAAATGAACTACTTTCTTCCTTCTGCTCCAACAGAACACTCATGATACCAAGTTTTTCAACTCTGGCAAAGAATCCAGTTCCCCTTTCTGTAAGGTAGTTCAGAATAATATCTTCTGTTGCAGAATCCACATTTTCAGTCATCTTCATTGCTCTCACGCCCTCAATAGTTTCCACTGGATTCTTCCATCATAAGCTTCCTTATTCGCATCCCCTTGAGAGTGTTCGGTTATTGATCGTTATTTCTTTTTTTTTTTTTCCTAAGATATATATATTTTTTTCCTTTTATTTTGTCTTAAAAATAAAGGCTGGGTAATAAATTACTGATATATTACTAATATTGTTGTAAATATGTTATTCGAATTTCCCCATGAGAAATTATTCAAATTTTTCCCCTCGTCGACAAAACAGAATTTGATCATAGTACGAAGCTCATTATATTATAATGCGTCACAACTCGGACTACCAACTAGTCAGACATCCATGAAATGCTTAGGTCTACAAGTTAAAATAAGTGTAGGTCTACTACATTATCACAGATTTTATAAAAGCTTAAGTAAATGAAGTAAAATATTATAGGCTAAGCTACCAGTGCAATGGCTAGGAATTTTTTTACACACCTTCCAACAGAAAAAGAATATCTGCAGATTTCCAGTTCAACTTGAAGGATATGACATAGAGAGAGGATTCACAAAAACCACCTTCTTTTCACTACCTATCACTTTCCAACATAGCGTCTCGCGTTTTGTCTTAATGCTGCCAAAACCTTAGTATTATTATCCGTATTTCCCCGTTATTAAAATCACTCTTCTTTACTCTACATTAATCACAAATTGAAGGGTTCAGAACCATAGTTGGCCAAGCGCCATTTATTAAAACCGTAGACAACAAGGGTTAAAATGAAGTTATTACCATAATTCAATGGAAACATATAGCAAGTAATATAAAGTATACATATTAAAACTGAATGAAATGTCAATCTTCATTAAACTACGGTATTCATTTAACGTTAACCCTTGCTTTCTCCGTTTTTAATAAATGGCGCTCCACCCACCATGGCTCTGAACCCTTCAATTGTCAGGCCTATTTTTAGGATAATGGTGGAAGTAGTCTATAGATTCTAATAAATGTATCTTATATTAGTGATGTGTAGTCTAACTCTGAGAGAGAAAGTAGGTGTGAAAAGGCGTAAATGCATCTCATTACAAAAATATTTTATTTGCTTAATTTGAATTAATTTTATTTTCAGAATCTTATTTTTTGTTATTTTTGGACTCATAATGTTTGAGTAAGAATAAAGAAATTAAAAAAAAACCTTCATTAGCGCTGTGTAACTTGGAAAAGTTTAGTGTCACTAATCTGTATTACAGAAACTGATTTTTCATGCCTCTTATTCTCGGATTCATATTATTGTCCATTCTTTGTGGCTATATCATAAGCAGTAGGAGCATTTCATAAAACAAGTAATTTATTGTAGCCTAAATTCGATTTAAGTTCGCCGGTATGCACCTAGAATTGGGAAAATGGTTGCTTCTAGTGAGTAATCTGGGACTCAAAAAAAGAGTCTCAAATATATTTCTTATAGTCGTTAAAATTAAGATCTTCTTGATGAATAAACGAAAAAGTAACTCTCATAGGTATCAATTCTTACAGGTCTACATTAATTAGTCCAATGAATATGATATGATGACATTACACTATTACAGAGTAGGTAGCAGAAGATGCAAGACTGCTACGTAAAATGATTTTGATTCTCTTCTTTAATGTGGTGATCTTAAATCACAGCCCTTCTTTTACTCCAGAATATCTTATTCTGCAACACTGAGTGTCTCATGGTCTAAATGTGAAACAAAATATTATGCTATCATCATTACAACAGATTCACAAAACTCTTTGAGAAGAAAAGTCAAAATTGTTTTCGAGAAAAATGGCACAGTTATTTCTTTGAGCATTTCTTTGTTCCACCCCAGCAGGTTGCTAGCCTCACTTGGGTGTGTTTTTCTGTAGGGGTATGCTCCCTTAGTCGATAATCTCGGTTTTCAGGTGCCGAGAACTCGCCTGCACCCTCTTCCGTCTGCTGCAACTAAGTTGCATTGCCCAGGGGTCACGTGGCCGAAGCCTTCTTGGACGTGGAAGTAGGATTTGCTGACAGAGCTATATGTCAGTTGGCATTACACAGGAATTTTGGCACTGTCAAATACAAGAAGTGATAAAATTGACCAATGAAAGGAGGAAAGTGTGGAAATGTCATGTTCTAAGAATGACAGATAATCGTTTACCAAAAATCGCTTTGATGGAAAAGCCAAATTAATCAGACCTGTAGGACGACCACCAAAACGGTGGGAGGAAAGTTTATAATTTATTTAAATATTGATAATATGGCTAAAATACACAGAACTATGTCCTAAAACAAGAAGAAGAAGAAGAGAAAAATGGTTTTTGCATCAAGATAACACAAAGCCATAAAAAAAAACTGAGTGGCAATGAAATGGCTCACCGAAATTGGCATGGTGACTTTAAACAAATATTATACCACGCAGCCCAAATCTCGCATCTTGCAATCAGTTTATAGACGTTTCTATGTTTCTATGTTTGAGAAATCACTAGAGTGTTGTACGAAGTGAATTGCGTTCAAGAAATTTGCCTCAAAAAGGTAAAGGTCATAATGTCGGCACCAACCTCTGATTCTGAGAAATAAAGTAAACTTTCTAAACAGTCCTAGTATAATATGCGAACTTCTAACACTAGTTGATCGCGTATCTACTTGTTTAGCCGTTTTATCACGAAAACTTAATTCTCTATTTAACATAAAAAAAATCCATTTTTACGAACGATGTAAAGAATTAAAACTATACGTCCTGTATAAGATTCTCGGCCCAATCTTTCAAGTAGACCTACATGAAAGTAACTGAACTACAGTTAGGCGTTAGATAAATGCTGCTGTTGCTATTGCATGAAACGTGTTTGGAATAGCTAAGATCATATCTGGACTTTTCAATAGAAGAATACTTAGAAGGTCGGGCCGTGATGTAGTCTATAGTAACATGATCCCGTACCAGTTCCAATGCAGAGCACAACACTGACAATTAACAAATATCCATGCCCTGGCCGGAATTTTAACGTCTAACCATTGCTTTCATGCGATGTTAAAGCTGTGCTTTAGGTCTAACTGTCGATATTTTCTTATATAGATAGATATCCGCTATTGAATTCGTGGCAGAAGAAGATACCAGATGATAGACGACACATGGGACATATGGAGACTAAGAGGAAGGCAGAAGATAGTAAAGATTGGAGAATGCTGGGTTTGCAGTGAAATACTTGACCTTGGGCAAAAAAACTATGAATGAATGAGCCCCTGTTGAATGGCAGCGGAGAAGGTAGCTAAACAAAATCTCGATCCGTCAGCTTCTCTCACTAAAAAAAAAGAACAAAACAAAAAACAAAACAAAACAAAGAGAGACTCTCGTCGTTTTACTGCCACTACCGTGAAGGCTGCGTCGCACAACCCTCTGTCTGCTTGTCGCCGCTTCTTTGTTCTTACATTTAATAGCCAGTACTCGATTTTCAATCCTGCCACCGCCATTATACCTTCGATATGGCTTAAACATGACTATCAAACTCACAATTGAAGTCTCGTATCCAGAACCTTCTAAGTTACGCAATTTAATATTTTAACTGCAGACTTGAATAGAATAACTTAACTTCGCTCCATGCTGATTGCTACATTGAAGGTCATATTACTTATGTAAATGTCTAACACTGGTTGAAAAATTCTTAAAAGAAAACTTATTCTTCAAGAGACGTGAGTGAAAGAATAGCTTACAAGAACATGTAAAATTATGACATGCTCCAGTCGCTTCATAGCGCTTACTTTCTCATTGTACGAAGCGTAAGATAAATTTTTGTCAGGCCTATACTATAGCATTTCTATTTCGAGATTTTGACTGAAATACACATTTTTGCACGCAACATATCTACTGGATTCTCGGCTTCTGACATGTACTTTGTTTGCCTGTGTGCAGCGATTTCACCTAATTCAAGCGGCTGGTTATGATCATATTCAGTAGGTACCTACGGAAAATCCCAGCTTAGAATAATGGACGCGAATATAATAATGTCATGTACAAAAAATTAAAAAGAGATTTTATTTCAAAACAACACAGACTAGCTATTGTAATTAAGATAAAAGTGATAAATTTGTGCAGAAATCAATAATTTCAGACAGATAATAATAATAATAATAATAATAATAATAATAATAAATAATAATAATAATAATAATAATAATAATAATAATAATAATAATAATAATAATAATAATAATAATAATAATAACCCGTGTCGCTACAGCCCACGAAGGACCAAGACCGACCAGACGGTTTGTTGGCCTTACGGTCACATGCTGAATCAGAGATGGACGATCATCCAAGCAGAATGAAGGTATCGTGTGGTTAGCACGATGAGCCCCCCAGTCGTTATAGCTGGTTTGCGTAACCGGATTTCGCTACCTATCGTAGCTCCCAGGTGCATCACGATGCTGCACCGATCCCAAACACTGGCCGAAATTTCATGAGAAAATTTCTTCTCCCATGAGGACTCGAACCAGCGCGCATTCCGTAACGCGAGTCCCAGGCAGGATGCCTTAGACCACGACGCCACGGCGCGGTTAAGAGACAGGTAGGCCTGCAATATTTTTAAGTGAAGAGCTTTGCAGTCCTTGTTCTTACGAACAGAATTTCTCTGCATGAGAAAGTTTCGAAAGTTATTTTTATACGAAGCTTCATCGGACTTGGGCCTGTAACTTTGTTGGTCTAGCTATTGAAACTCGGCAGATTAGAGAAGCATAAAGTCGTACTCCGCAATCCCATTATTTATACACCTAGCTGTACGTGATAGAGGACGTCAAGAACTTATAGGCCTATCTTTTTGTGCTATATTCTTCGTGTGAACAATAATATTCTATTTGAAGCCACGTGAACTTTTATTATTGCTAACGGTATTTCGAAGCACATTCATCTCAAACTTACAGTTCTTTGTAAATGAAAAGTGAGACAAAAGGCCGAATTCTCAAATGGAACATTTAATTGTCTGCGCAGTCATTATGCTAACATTTTGTATATTTTCCGCAAGAATAAAGTCAATTTTTAGCATTGTTGTAATTGTTAACGGGGTAACGCGTTTCAACGCTCGGCTTCGTATTCAAAATGGTCATTAAACGGAATTGATCTCGGTTCGATTCATGCGTTTCACATTTACGAATCGTGCTCCATGCACTTCGTTCCAGCCTGAATTTCCGATTTTGTTAATTAAGTTCGAAATAAATAGAGCTACAGATTGCATTTTGATACAAATGTTGTTTCCACAATCATAAAAGCGTTGTTCGTGTTTAACGAGGTGTCACAATTTGTTTAATATTAGCACAAGAGGCCTTTCAGATACTTCAAACTCTATCCCAAAATTTATTGATTTAAATACATCCATTCTGATGTAATTAATTTTTTTCTTACAAAAATGTAATTTTTCAGTTTGAAAGATAGAGAGATTGGGTTTGCAGTAAAAAACTTCATTTTTCACAGGCATTTGGTCGCTTTATAAACATCAGGAGATTTCACATAAGTAGAAGGATAGGAGAGGAACATCTTTTTGGAAGGGGTGTCCTTAAACCTCTCGTAGAACCTGTACTAAAAATAAATAACAGGTTGTAAACATTACCATGTTTTAAATGTCCGGTGTTGTCACCATACAAAATCAATAAAGTAACTGGATGTAAAGGCTTCTAATTGTAGAGCCTATTATGAAATATAATAATAAAAAATAAACTTTCCTTATTACACATCTGTAGGCCCTATAGGCCTAGGTTCTGGAGAATAGCCTAAACAAAAAGGGCCGAATACTATTCTAACTTATTGAAATAATAAGGGAAAAGGGGGTGGCTATTCGCACAGCTGTCTCTGTCTAGGTGCTATTAAAAATGAGTAACAACATAGGCCTATCAGTTAAAAAAGTTCTTGTAAAGCATGGAGTCATATTTTTCTGTGACACAAAATAATATCGGCCTACAAGTCAAGTTAGCAAATGCGTTATAAAAATTAGTAAATAATGTAGGCCTAGTTAGCATGGTTAATAATAATAATAATAATAATAATAATAATAATAATAATAATAATAATAATAATAACAAAAAAGATGTCTAAATGACAGTTTTTTGTTCCTATATGTAAGGTTTCCTAAATTATAACTCGTGTCATGTAAACGTTTTGATGTCGTTAACTTAACCTTCACCTCTACAAGTGCTACTACACCACATATTTGATCTAAACCATTTTATATAACTTACATAGGCTATGTAGTATAAAATACCAGCGGCCTTAAATTCGTCTTCGAACTGGTGAGAAAATGTAAGATGCAATTAATTTAGGCCTAGTTCTACTACTGCTATTACTACTACCAACTACTACTATTATTATTACTGTTACTACACTGCTATTACTAGGCCTACTACTAACTTAATATTGTGAAACAGAGCAACGAAATCTGTACTTGTTAGTAATGTAATGCATTTCTATAATAGTAATAAAATATAAATGTACTGTAAGCTAAACAAATATATTATGAAACACAATTTTTCTGATTCATATTAGGCCTAGTTACTAGCAAATTTACTTGTACCACATTACTTCACACTTGTAGAGCAGGTCTCAGCAAACAAGGCAAGTCAACATATTATTTTGATTTCTACCGCATATTTTAACGATTATTACGCTTCAGAATCTGAACTTCAAACGACGTATAGCCTAGTCTGTAAAGGTACATTAAAGTTACTCTCCACATTCTATTTCACGTTTCTCGTTCTCAGACACGACGTGGACGACCAGTACTCTGCAAAGACTGTACTGGACTGGCTATAAGAAGGAATCCTACAAAGTGTACGGCCATGTGCAGCGAATAGGACAAGAAAAAGGGACAAAAATAATTATTCCACAAAAAGACGGAGTAATATTTTACAAGTGAATTTGCTTGTGGCTAATACAAATCACAAAAGTTGTGTTCCACAGAAATTCTTGTTCACGTGTATGTTATTAGTTATTACTCCACAGATAGGCTACATCAGGCATGTCAATTGATGCCCATAGGAGCAAGCGCGCGCTTTAGAACTCAGGAGAGCCTGAGCGCTTTACAGAGGAAAGGAAAGAGACAGACGAAAGAGATAGTATATGCCGCTTGGTCGAGCTATATTCAGGGATGGCCAGCACTGATTCAATAGATAAAAGGAAGAGAACTTATTAAAACTGTATCCATGTTAATTTTTAGATTTGTCTGAGAAGTATAAATGCATTATAAGAATGTAAGTTTTAATTTTAATGCTCATTTTTCATAAGTTCGATTTTTTTAATTGAAAAGAAATATTTTCTCAACTTTTCTTATAGAAAAGTGAAATTTTGAGATATAGGCCTATTTATTTAGTAGCCTTACAGAATGTTTTCGTAAATCTAATATACCGTATATACGTATTACTGAAGATAGTGTATTGAATATTTTGAAAATATTCTCATGGAAATTGTTTATAAGGAAATGAATTAACAAAGCAACTACTGTTACATCATAAGCAGAAGATGCGTGCCCATGTGTTGTAAAAATGTCAGCTCTATAGCTTCAGCAGATTTCGAGAAAATAATTTAATATTCTGATGGTAGGAAGTTGCTCACAATTAATATCACCTTAAAAGCATAATGCGATAAGAGTTTTGTTATGTAATATTAGTTACCTTAAAACATATTCAGTACCTAGGTAACTTTGTTTTGTAGTACTGTAATATTGTTTTGATTAGTTTATTGATTACTTTTGTAAGGCTAAAGATACCATCAATATCAATTCCAACTTATCATGTCATACTCAATCTCTTTCTTTGGAATATCACTTTCTTCATGAATGATATATTTCATTCTCTTAATACAGTATAATTATACTACTATGGAATTTAAGTGAATATTCCTTCTTAACACTATATTATGTTATTAACATTTAAAACACAAGTGCAATATTAAGAAATCAGTGTTAGTACTTTTGTTTTGCAGACAATATAGATAATATCAAACAGAAAGCAGCCATATAAAAATAACGACATAAAACTTCACGTTCCGTTTGAAGTTTGTGTACCACTGTTTTCTTAATCCAACAGGCTGCTTATTCATATACACAACCCTTCCTCTTTCCATACTTTGCGCTTGCTGCCCGCGCACGACGTCAAGGTCAGAAAAATGCGCTTGCTTTGACATCACTGGGCTACAGTTTGCGTTGTTCTGTTCCGCGGAAATAAGCCCAACTTATTAGCATTAGTACAACTTGAATCGTGCATTGACTGTGATAGACCTCTCAGTGAAAGGAAGGTGATACTTTAAAATGCTGTTGATATCTATACTATGGAGTAGACCTAGGCCTATAGGTCTATTTACATCAATTGCACCCCAATAATAGTAGTGAGATGTGCTTTATTTAGTTTTGAAGAGGGGACGTGATATCAGAACCCATCCATAATGTGGGATATAGAACAGGAAAGCTTACTTACATATAGAATCTAATCACTGTCAGCTAGACAACGGTTATTAACTACGCTAATTACACTATTTGGACAACTTATTCTTCATACGAAGAAAAAAAATTACAAAACACTTATCTTCAATTTGTTGAAATAGCTATAGGTAAACCTATGTGAATGTACTGTGACTTGACTTAAGCCCTAACTTGTATAGGCTAGGTTTCATATTTCATGAAACTAAAAAATTCAATTCCTTGTGGAATAGGCTCAGGACATAGTAGCCCTAGTCTATGCCTTCACAATAAATGTTATGAATTATTATCAACTTTTGCAGATGTAAGTTATGACGCCGGCAATATGTCAATCGGCGAAAGAAACCTAGAGAAGAATAATTGATCCTTAAGACAACTCGCAGCTTGTAACCTTCACAGAAAGTAGGCCACTTCTTTGGTAGCCACTCGTCTATTCGCTGTGTTCAAAAAGAGACAGAATTTTCTCTCTGTCCTTCCAAATTGTAGAAATCGTTGAATGTGATACACCCAATTCCTTCACGATGCTGACGTTTGTTTCCCCATTTTCTAATCGCCATATTACTTGTGACTTTTCATTCACCATGTAAGTGTGCAGCCTATAATTTACAGATATTAAATTTTTAGCAAACAAACAAACAAAAACCCCGATTTGTATGACTATCGGCTATAACCGTAAAGAGTTCCGACAGAATGGCAAGAAACTGTTACAAGAGTCATTCAATCCTGTTTTGCCATATAAATTTGCCGGCGAACGATTAAGTCGGCTCTTGTGTTTACATTTTCTTCGTAGACTTCGCTTTTCAATCATCCCCACAAGCAAAAATCTAAAGAGGAAAGATCCAGGACCTTGGTGGCCAAGAAACGTGACCATATCTGCCGATCCATCTTCCGGGGAATGTTAGGTTTATATGATGTATCACCTGACGACTAGAATGTGCAGGGGCTCCGTCATGCAAGAAGAACATATTCATCCTTGTAGCCAAAGGAACTCTTCCAAGAATGCTGGAAGCTCTTTTTGCAGAAAGTCTAGATAACGAGGCCCTGTAAGATGATGCGATAACACAAAAGGCTCATGCAACTGATTGTCTATCATACCACACCACACATTTAGAGAGAAACGGTCTTGAAAATGAAATGGCAAGTGGGTTTTCTTCGGACCACTGATGTGAGATACGAGTGTTATTGATACCGTCACGAGTGAAAGTGACTTCATCAGTGAAGAATAAGAATGGGATTACTCGGCAATTTACAAGTAGCCAATGACAAAATTCCAATCGTCTATCTTCATCTCCTGCTCTAAAGTGTTGAATCGGCTGTAAATGATAAGGATAGAACCTGAGTATAAGTAATGTCCGCCATACTCTTGTATGTGGAACACCCACTGCCAGCTGGATCGCATCCTATAGCTGCGTAAACTGCCTGCCAAATCAACGGTTACGCGCGAGCGGCCACTAGGTGGCAGGTACAGTACGATTATTTAGTCCTGACAGTCGCCGGCGATCTGCGCCTGGGTCGGGCGAGTCCATTAAGTTACGCCAAGGGATGTTCAGGTTAGTCTGTTGCCTGCAGTCACAGCGATCGGATATCTCGCATGCGGTATTGCGTTCTGTTTCCAGTAGAGTTGAGCTGTACTGCACTCCTTTAGCGACCGCTCGCCCTCATCTCTACTCCGGAACTCTTCCCACTACTCCTATTCCGCGTCGCTGAACTGTCAGGACTAAATAATCGGGCTGTAATGACTTTTAATATACTGATAATCTTAACTGCCTGCCACCATGTATAGTCTATTTGTTATGGTAACAATGGTTATTAGAGGAGAAAAAATTGATCTGGCGCCGGAGATTGAACCCGGGTCCTTGGTTCTATGTACCAAATGCTCTAACCACTGAGCTACGGCGAAGTTCAATCCACAGAACCGGATCCAATTCCTCTCCTCTAGTGTATTTCCCTTTGTGGCCTGACTCCAAGTTCGACATGTATGTTGACATAATATTAAGTCAACTGCCATTATACAAGAAGTGCACCCAATTGAGTGACTTGGTGGCCGAGAGTTCACATCATTATGTACTGCTAGGCGAAGAATCTACGTAAAGATTAATTTTGGGTCCTACAGAATATATGTGTTATGGTAACAATGGTTATTAGAGGAGAAAAATTCGTTCTGGCGCCGGGATTCGAACCCGGGTCCTTGGTTCTATATAAGAAGTGCTCTAACCACTGAGCTACGCCGAAGTTCAATCCACAGAACCGGATCAAATTCCTCTCCTCTAGTGTCTTTCCCTTTGTAGCCTGACTCCTTTCCTCCTCTAATTATGTTACAGAGAGCCCTTCCGTCTAGCACCGAACTTGTATTAAAATGAAGCCGACACAATATCAAATTTAACTTGTGGAACATATTGGAAACGTTGTTTTGACAGTTCTGCTGTGCAGATGTTAAATATTGTGCATTGTCGATTTTAAATTCATTTTAAGAGCAGTATTCATCTGATCGTTAGTTTGAGTTCTGACTTTATTCTGAAAGGTTTGTTTAACGTTTCGTGCAATTCACAATTCACATTTTGAATATAATATATAACATTATTAATAAACATACCATAACGTAATGGCGGCCGGGTAGATCAGTTGGTAGAGCAGCTGACTACGGACTGGAAGGTCCGGAGTTCGATCCTAGGTAGCGACAGGATTTTTTCTCGTTGCCAAACTTTCAGAACGGCCCCGAGGTTCACTCAGCCTCCTATAAAATTGAGTACCGGTTAAAGGCGGCCAGAGCGTGGTGCCGACCACACCACCTCATTCTAGTGCCGAGGTCATGGAAAGTATGGGGCTCTACCTCCATCCCCCCCAAGTGCCTTCATGGCATGTTACGGGGATACCTTTTTTACCTTTTACCATAACATAATAATAATAATAATAATAATAATAATAATAATGATAATAATAATAATAATAATAATAATAATAATAATAATAAAGAATATTGTCAAAGCATAGCCTATATTAAAGAAATAAATTCATACTATCATGAATGTGTAAGAGAATCATTTATTTGACCACGGTAAATCATAAATTTAACAGTGAATTATGTATGACAATGTCGAATAGATACTCGTAAGTACACACAATTAAAATATTTGACTCTGTAACAATATAATTTCACAATACATTAGCGTTCAAAAATTACGATCTCTCTTCAGTTTGATGAAGAGCTGCGACCTCCATGTATTCCTGCATATTTTCTTGCAGGTTGCTGCTAACAATGCAGATGTCCGCGGTTTTCACATCTGAGTACACCTTCAAAATTTGAAAAACAATTAATAATGGTATTACAATTTGTAACCTATACTCTAAAGTTGCATATGATTACGTTGTGTAGTCCGCATCAGCTTACATAATACCTTAAGAGTGGTACCTAACCAATTTTTTCCCTATTATTACACATGCTAGTCAATTATAGTGATTTTCTAGTTCTCGGGTTGAATTTTCTTTTACCAACTTAGTTTCGAATTTCGGGTACAGAAAAATACTACAACTGGCAGTTATGTTGGCAGCAATAATTTCGGTTTGCAATAAAGGAAACTGATGAAAATTCAAGTACCTAAGCTTGTGACTTAATAATAATTAATTAGTAATACTCGTATTAATATTAATGTCAATACAGAATTCAGTTCTGTTGCGTTGTGATTCCAATTCAACTCCGTATTCACGCAAGTGTAATTAAATTTAAAAAAAAAAATAGTTTATATACTTACTAATCCTCTGATTGAGGTTCTGGTTGATATGTACAGCTGTCAAAAAAAAAAAAAAAAAAAAAAGTGGCCGCACTCGTGAACAGTGAATATTTTCAAGGTCCACTTCGGGTCGCGGCGATGTTACACGATGCATGTGCTTGTACAAGCACTTCTCGAACTATGAAAGTGTTCCATGTCTGCGCCTCGTAGGCCAGCGGTAGAGTGCTTGTTTAATGATTCAAAGGTTGTGGGTTCGGGCCTTCTTCAAGTTTTCATTTTATTTTTTAATCGTTCTTTAGCGATGTAAATGCTATTCAAATTATCATTTATATCCAGTTATCGTTCTTTATGGATATCACGTTATTTATATTTTGTTATCGTTGTTTAGAGATATGAATAAAATTCAAGTCATCATTTGTATTCTGTTATCGTTTTATAACGATATGAATAACAATTATTATTATTGTATCTCCAATGGTGGTTAGCCCTATTTTACATATGTATGTTAGGGCTATAGTTTCATACACAAAAAAGATAAGCATAAAGAGAAATAGAAAAGAAAATTAAATTAGCTTACGCGATGTAAACAAAACATAAACAAACCGTAAATTAGGCATTGCGATTGCAAAATAAATATCAGTTATCAATTTGGAACATACAAAAACATTAACAACACACATACGTAACACTTCTATAACACAAATACGCAGCTTTCAGTACCATACATCATAAATTAATACACAATAGTCACACAGACACAATCAAACTATAATTACGACATTGCGACGACATAAAGCATCACATAACTGACTCACATACATAATAAATCAAGCATCCGTTACAACACATACACTTCAACATAGTAATCACACTTTTAAAAGTTACAAATTTGGCTCCAAGAAGAATAAATAGGACACTGTTACTAATTACTATTCTTCTACAATTTCTTAAATACATCTGTAATAAATCTGTGAAATTCCGATATGAATAATATTCACGTTTTTTATATTGTTATCGTTCTTTAGCGATATAGATAATATTCAAGTTATCATTTATATTCTGTTTTCCTTCATTAGCATTATAAAATAATATTGAAGTTATTTATATTGTTATTGTTCTTTCGCAATATAAATAATCTGTATTTTATGTAAGTAATTATTATAACACAAATAACCATCTGTCTTTGTTATTTTATTTAGATAATTAAATAAGTATTATATAATATCTTATATTAATTAAACAAACCGATATTTATCATTTATATTCTGTTATCGTTCTTTAGTGATACTGTATAAATAATATTCAAGTTATTTATATTGTAATCGTTCTTTAGCGATATAAATAACATAAATTTAATATTAGGTTTGGAAAACTCCAGTTGCATAATACTGCTATTAATTTTTCTTTTTGTATTATTACATTATACTATCTTGAACCACAATAAAATGAAAAGGAGTAACGAGGAATTGAACCTGAGACGCTGACATCTAAATTTCGACGTTCGTCCACTGAGCTACAAGGGCAAAAGTGTGGAAACATTTTCGGAAAAATTGGCCCAATCACACTCTAAGATTTTCTGATGATTCGTAGAAGCTAGTCCAGGATGCGGGGGGCAAAGGCTAATTGAGATTTCCCGGTCTCTGATCGGGTCAAACATCCTGATAGAATTAATATTTAACCCTTGCCGTGACTTTCGGTGAAGTCCGGAGGGCCCAATTAGTCAAATCCACTCTCCTCATCTCCACGCTTGGGTCCCCTGGAATTTAATAAGATGCGAAAGAGATAGTGGTGTGCGGAAAGCAACGGGATGTTACCGCATTTAGGCCTATCCTTCCCAAGAAAAACTGCAAACATCAACAAAGGAAGCTTTTAATAGAAGAAGAAGGATATTCTGCGGACCTCTGGAAAAAGAACTAAGGAAGAGACTAGTGAAGTGCTTTGTGTGGAGTGTGGCATTGTATGGGGAAGGAACATGGACATTACGACGAAATGAAGAGAAACGAATTGAAGCATTTGAAATGTGGATGTGGTGAAGAACGGTGCGTGTGACGTGGACAGACAGAATAAGAAATAAAATTGTGTTTGAAAAAGTGAGTGAAGAAAGAATGATGCTGAAACTGATTTGAAAGAGAAAAAGGAATTGGTTGGGTCTCTGGTCTCTGGTTGAAAACAATAATAGACGACATTAGGATATGTGGATCATATGCGGAGACTAAGAGGAAGGCAGAAAATAGGAAAGATTGGAGATTGCTGAGTTTGCAATGAAAGACCTGCCCATGGACAGAACACATGTATGTGGGTATGTTCAGAATGCCTGGAATATAGTGTCTAAGAACAGTCGCTATTTGCAAAGACTAGTCAATTCCATGCCCACTCGACTGCAAGATGATCGAGATAAGAGGAAGATAGACTAAATATTGAATTGTGGCTTTTTGTTTTGTTTTTTGAACGCTTAATTGTTTGTTTGAATGTTTTAAGGCCGACGCGAGTAAATTTGTTTTGTTTATGCCACGAAAGATATTTTTATTGAGAATAAAATATTTTTTCTTTCCATTTGCAGCCACAATATCATAATGATAAAGTCATGGCATAATATATTAATGAACCTGATTTTAATTACTAAAATAATCGTAAAAGAGAAAGGAGCCATTATTTATAGTTTGTTTATCTCAAAAACAGAACAAAAAAGAACATAAAAAGCACGAGGTTGTAGTCGAACGCAGGACCTCATAAATAAGAGGCCTGAACGCTACCATTACTCTATCAAATAACACACAGAATATTTCAATTATAACTGTAGATATCAGGCAACGTGGTCCAACAACATGTAACATCGCCTGTCTCCGAATAGTAGCGAAGATACCCGAAGGGAACTTTGTTTCTGGAGAGCGGCCACTTTTTCTTTTGACAGCTGTACATCTATTATCAGACAGTACATCTCACTTGGCGATGTGTGTCAGAGGAATAACAATTGTTTGTATGCATCTGAAGTCTGATTAGTGTAATATGTAGCTAATCGGCGATGTATGCAATGGAGGGGGAAAGGAACTGGCCAGCCTATCCCATTATCTCCTAGTTGCCTCATAAGTGGTGTCTTTTGGTATCACTTGTGAGGTTCAGACCTGTCTTCGGACAGTTGACTACACAACAACAACAACAACAACAACAACAACAACAACAACAACAACAACAACACCTGCTTTGTATGAAACATGGATGGAAAGATATTTCACATTTTAATGAATTTCTCTCGTGTTTAGATTGTTATTAAAATATCCAAGAGAGGAAGTAGCATGATAGCGACTTCTCCAAGAAAGAAACTGCTTGTAAGTATTTTAAGTAGGCTCCGGGTAGCTCAGTTGGTAGAGCAGCTGGCTACGGACTGGAAGGTCCGGGGTTCGATCCCAGGTGGTGACAGGATTTTTTCTCGTTGCCAAACTTTCAGAACGGCCCCGAGGTTCACTCAGCCTCCTATAAAATTGAGTACCGGGTAAAAGGCGGCCCGAGCGTGGTGCCGACCACACCACCTCATTCTAGTGCCGAGGTCATGGAAAGCATGGGGCTCTACCTCCATGCCCCCCAAATGCCTTCATGGCATGTTACGGGGATACCTTTACTTTTATACCTTTAAAAGTGGTAAGTTATTCTGTTTTCCGAATTCATACTAATCATTTCACATACAGTAAAAGTAAATCCGTGGCGGTACAGCCCATGAAGGGACAAGACCGATAGGCGGCTGCTGGCCTCACGTCCACATGCCGAAGCAGAGGTGGACGATCATCCAACCAGAATGGAAGTAGCCTATCGTCTGGTTACCACGATGATACCCCAGGCGTTATAGCTGGTTTGCGAAACCGGATTTTCGTTACCTATTGTAGCTCCCCAAGTGCATCATGATTCTGGGTGGGCACCGGCCCCATATACTGGCCGAAATTTCATGAGAAAACTTTTCCCCATCAGGATTCGATCCAGCGCGCATTCCATAAAGCGAGTCCCAGGCAGGATGCCTTAGACCACGACGCCACGGCGCGGGACAATCATTTCACGTGATCAAATAAAATACATTTTTAGGTTAGGTCTCGTGAATCGTAAACTGTTTGGTCAAAGCAATGAATTTCATGTTGCCAGACAAAATAAATTTTAATATTAGATCATACTAAACCTAATTGCCAACATAACATGCGAAAATTCCAGGAGAAAAATATACCATTTCATAAATTATTGAACCATTTAGGATACAACATAAAGATGAGATGTGGTAAATAAGCAATATTATTATTATTATTTCAGTACGCAGCATTGTGATATTTGGTATTAGTTGACAACACTGAAGAAGTGGCCAAATTAGACTGAGAAACTAGACTTTCATTATCTTCACTTTAAATTCTGCAGAGCTAAAGGAACCTCACACACATTATGAACAAGATAATTCTGTAACACCTAACACTTAAAGTCAGTAAATAGAATGTCAGAAAAATCAAAATGGGGCATAACAAGTGTTTGTAATAACACTTTTTTAGTGTTGACAGTAAGAAATTTCTTAGCTGAATGGAATAATTACCAATATTTTCTTCCATATCTGCGCAATTTTTGTATTCTAAGTATATTCCTAGACTTTAACTGCTTCACTAGGATATTTAATGCCGTCAACATATCAACAAACGATTATGTCCCATAAAGGTTGCTTGAGTCTTTTCAAGGTTGAGTTTGAGTCTGTAGTAGTAGTAGTAGTAGTAGTAGTAGTAGTAGTAGTAGTAGTAGTAGTGGTAGTAGTAGTAATAGTAGTAGTAGTAGCAGTAGCAGTAGTAGTAGTAGTAGTAGTAGTAGTAGTAGTAGTATTGAGTGGCTAGGGGCGGACTAGGAACGACCCTACAGCAAGTCGGATCGACAGTGGCCTATTGTGCACTCCGAATTATGGGACGAATGGGAATGAGGTGTATCAGTCCACCAGCCGCATGAGACCCTTCACCCGTTCACTCAAAGGGCCCCCTAAACCTCCTGCGCTCCCTAATTTCATACCACTAAGATAACCAAGCAGCACAGGATCCATTCCAATGGCTTTTCCAAGGTGTCGAAGCGCCCTTGGAAGAGCTCCTAGCAGAGATATTGCGGATATCTTGGAACCCAGAGACGGTTTCGAAGAGACGCTCCCCCATAAGCGGACGAAGGCATGCGTCATGACCTGAATATGCCAATGGAATGAGATGGTGAAGATGAATGATGTGATATGAAATCGAAGTTCTTTTTCTACAGGGAAGAGGAAAGGAAATGGATTGTGGCAATGAAAGTTGCAAACCAGCATTTGTCTAAGTAACTGTGGAAAACCAAGTAAAAAAGCACATGCTGGTTGGTCGGTCTGGGGATTAAAACCGCGGACATCCCGAATGCCAGATCCGCTCCGTTTCAGTCTATAATTTCGCGTCCATGTCAGTCGTGAGTCAAGGTGGCAGTTAATTTTTGTAACTCCGTCGTTCAATGTTTCCTTATTTCTATGCAAGTATATTTGCAAAAGAAATGGCAATTGCAATGCTTCATACAGTATGATATGTAAATATGTAAGTTGTACTTAAATACTTTTTGTTTGGTTGGAATTCGATTAGTCAGTTCTGCGAAAATATGTTTGAATTTATGTTTTATGGACGTTGTATTAAGTTAGCAATATAATTGTTACAGTTTAGACAAGTGTTATGGTTTAATAATTCCATTACGTTAAGCCATTGCGAAAATAAAACATGTTTCATACCGGAAAAAACTAGCTTTATACTATTTTAATTATTGTAGGTAACAGTAAGTGAAGTCGGTATGCATTATTAGAATTTCATTATGCTGGGAACCCTGTGTGCGCTCTCGCTCGGTCGTTTGCTTGCTCATAAGCTAGGTTGGTGTACAGTGACTATATGAAAGACACTGTGGTTATTCAACGTGTTCTTCCTGATTGAATGGAGCAATAACGTGGTACAACACCGCCATTAAGATTCTAAACATATTTTTGTGATTGTAGGCATAATATAACTATTTATTTAATTCCAAGGGGATATAATATCTTCAAAATTCATCGAAGATGTACAATACCTAAAAATAATTATAACTGGGACCCGCACTCTTTTTTGAAAGAATTTCCCGGGCTGAGGTGTTACAGGGGTTGAGAAACGGTGACTTATAATTAAAAACATATATTGTGACAGTAGATGGATGTGAACAAGTTAGAACTACGATGAAAGAGTAACGCAACGGAGAAAAATTCTCTCCGGCGCCGGGATTTGAACCCGGGTTTTCAGCTCTACGTGCTGATGCTTTATCCACTAAGCCACACCGGATACAACTCCGACGCCGGTTAGAATCGTCTCAGATTAAGCTCCAACTCTTGGGTTCCCTCTAGTGGCCGCCCTCTGCACTACGTCATAGATGTCTATGAACGCAGGACCGAAGTCCACACATGTGCTGAGGTGCACTCGATATGAGTGACTAGTTGGCCGGGATCCGACGGGATAAGCGCCGTCTTAAATCACGAATAAGCATATCATATATATTATTTTAATGTACCGAAGTACATATGATATTTCCATGCAGATATTCTGCGTCATCATACGATGAAAGAGTAATGGAACGGAGAAAAATTCTCTCCGGCGCCGGGATTTGAACCCGGGTTTTCAGCATCATAGACATCTATGACGTAGTGCAGAGGGCGGCCACTAGAGGGAACCCAAGAGTTGGAGCTTAATCTGAGACGATTCTAACCGGTGTCGGAGTTACATCCGGTGTGGCTTAGTGGATAAAGCATCAGCACGTAGAGCTGAAAACCCGGGTTCAAATCCCAGCGCCGGAGAGAATTTTTCTCCGTTCCATTACTCTTTCATCGTATGATGACGCAGAATATCTGCATGGAAATATCATATGTACTTCGGTACATTAAAATAATATACATGATATGCGTAAATCACTTCGTGATTTAAGACGGCGCTTATCCCGTCGGATCCCGGCCAACTAGTCACTCATATCGAGTGCACCTTAGCACATGTGTGGACTTCGGTCCTGCGTTCATAGACATCTATGACGTAGTGCAGAGGGCGGCCACTAGAGGGAACCCAAGAGTTGGAGCTTAATCTGAGACGATTCTAACCGGCGTCGGAGTTGTATCCGGTGTGGCCTAGTGGATAAAGCATCAGCACATAGAGCTGAAAACCCGGGTTCAAATCCCGGTGCCGGAGAGAATTTTTCTCCGTTCCATTACTCTTTCATCGTATGATGACGCAGAATATCTGCATGGAAATATCATATGTACTTCGGTACATTAAGATAATATATATGATATGCGTAAATCACTTCGTGATTTAAGACGGCGCTTATCCCGTCGGATCCCGGCCAACTAGTCACTCATATCGAATGCACCTTAGCACATGTGTGGACTTCGGTCCTGCGTTCATAGACATCTATGACGTAGTGCAGAGGGCGGCCACTAGAGGGAACCCAATATCATATATACTTCGTTACATTAAAATAATATATAAGTTAGAACTAGTATTTCGCTCAAATAAAGCCATATTCTAGAAAGTATGATTAATATATATTATGTACTCACATCACAAGATGTTGGTGTTTGATGAATAATACACGTTTCTTTTGTGTACGTGTGAACTTCTTGAGTTATGACTGGTATTTGCCCTGTTGCTGCTGCTTCCCGTAGCATTTTCTCCTGTTCAAGTTGTAATTTCAACTTCTCTTCATTCTCTAATGCATATCCCAGCAACATATCCTTTTGCTAAAACAAATGTAATACAGCTACTTCATGATTGGATAATAGCCAACACACAGTTCATGCTAAACGTAGCAGGCAGGTAAGGGCTTTGAAGAATATGTAACTTTACATTTAATGTATTGTAATAAAATATAGGTATAATTTGTCGTAAACTAACACAGTAAATCCATTCATCTTATGATTTTCTACATATGTATATATATATATATATATATATATATATATATATATATATATATATATATATATAATATAGTTCAAAAACTATGTTGCAATGAAGCACATTATACATAATTTTTGTAATTTTGCAAGACGCATCGAACAGGTCCCCCGATTTCTTACAGATAACTGCATTATCGACCCTGCACGGATCCTGGTTGTCATGTTTGTCACTCACATGTACAACTATTTATGTGCTTTACTGCATATTATCCTCTGATTGAGGTTCTGATTGACATATACAGCATCAGATACAAAAAATGACGGCTCTCCTGTAGCGTGAATTTGTACAATTCGGGCAGCGCCTGATTCACACGACTGGGAAAAGAATGTTTATTTTCACCTAATTTACTCCTTGTATGTATCTTTGTTATAGATTATTCATAACACTTGTCCACACCTGTGGAGTAACGGTCAGCACGTCTGGCTGCGAAACCAGGTGGCCCGGGTTCGAATCCCGGTTGGGGCAAGTTACCTGGTTGAGGTTTTTTCCGGGGTTTTCCCTCAACCCAATACGAGCAAATGCTGGTTGACTTTCGGTGCTGGACCCCGGACTCACTTCACCGGCATTATCACCTTCATATCATTCAGACGCTAAATAACCTAGATGTTGATACAGCGTCGTAAAATAACCCAATAAAATAAAAAAATTCATAACACTTGACCTACAAACAGACAGAAAAAGCAACAAACAAAACACAGGAAAACAGAGCGGAATCGTGCATGAGAAATGTCATCACGTGTAAACCTACGCTCTCACTGACAGTTTACAAAATAAATGGAATCCTTTAATAGCGGCACCAATGTAAATTCTAGTTAGCATATTATTATGCTCAATGTAAGTTTCATAACCACGTACAAGCATAAATGATCAAATCTGTAAATAAAACAAGAAATGGATAGAAATGGACGTTAAGAAAACACATTTCTGCAATGTACAGTATATTCAGTTTATGTGTAAGTGATCAGTTAAAGTTGAATTTTTTTGTTGCTGTTACTGAACAACTGTTAACATTTGTTGATACATAGAAAAGCTGCCATCTTTCAACACTTCTTTGAACTACTATGCCATATAGTAGATATATTTACAACTCGTAAGGATTAATATCCTGTAACAATTTCCTGTTGGTTTGTAGTGGAAATGGGGACCAATCCGGCATTGACATTATTAAGAACAGACTAACTCCGAGCAGAATGGCCAGCCCAGAATTTCAACTCGCGACCTTCGGAATACTAGTCTAGTGTTTCACCACACAACCACCTTGTCCAGTAGTCACAATGTCTTCGATAAACTACAATGTCAACAGATTTATAATTTATAAGAAGCCTCACCTGAATTTCTTCAGCTCTATTAAGCTTTTCTATCTCAGCACTTGCCCTCTCTGATTGCAACAGAGAGTACAATTGTTGAAAGTTATATCTCTCTTTCAACAGGACACTCTCAAGCTGGCATGTTTTTGCTTTTTCTTGTTCTAAGGCTGAACTATAAGGAAGAAATAAAATGTCATCATCTTACATTTTTTTATAAAAATAGAGCATGGTGCAATTTTTTTGTGTAATAAAGTTACCTAGGTTATTTAAAACTTGTGCAATTTATACTGTAATTTACTTTGTTCGGCTGCAAATAATACAACATGCTCAAGAGTAAATTAAATAAAATGAAGAACTCGGGCGTAAAACATGGTAATTGACAATTTGGTCAAAAATGAGATATGTAGCTTATAACATGGTATCTTACATTTTGCGTCTAATGCAGTAGCTAGTTGACCATTATCTCAACAGATTGCAGAAGTATGCAGATTTTACTTTCCTGGTAACTATACAAAAGTTGCATGTATAAATGTTTACCTAACTAATAACTTCAAAATACTAAAATAACACTTACCATGTTTTACTCTCGAATCCCTACAATAATAATAATCCAATGCTATCATAATATCTCTAAAGGAACAGAAATACCAGTGATGGTAGACACTTACATAAGAAAGACGTTTTTATACCAATTTCAATCTCACATATGTAAATATTGTAATGAGAATTCGTATTAGAACTTGTGCAAATGTGTGAGAAAAGTAAATAAATAAATAAATAAATAAATAAATAAATAAATAACTAAATAAATAAATATGGAGGTGTTTGGGGAACATGGAGGAAGAGATTCATCCTTTCATCACCTTGCAGATAAGTTGGGCTTGGCTTTGCTTTTCGACCGCTAGGCTCAGAAAGTTCTTGCACTAGACTCATTTTGACCCATTCTGTGCCCTGTATATGTGATTATTGTCCAAGTTTCACAGGTGATCCATGTGGTATTCATGAATCCGGTTGTGACAAGTTGGCCATCTTGCCTCAGTCCTGATAGAGCCAAATCTCTTCAGTCATCACTAAGGACCGTATTTTTTTCCAGGGCGTACAGAAATAAGGTTAGCTTTTCATGGATTGTCATATTTGACCCGTGCCACAGCATCTTGTTTGTGCTGAATTTGACGTTCTGTTCATGATTCAAAACTAGACCTCATAGACTGTTTACAGTACATTATAGTGATAAAGACTGATACTACGATTATGTTTCATACAATTTAAATTATTTCTTCATTTATCTAATTAATTTATTATGCTGGCAGAGTTGAGACCGTAAGGCTTTCTCTTGCACTCAAGTTGTATAAAAAAAGCACCGAAAATAGAAATAACGGCAATACAGAAAGCAATGGAGGAATAATAATAATAATAATAATAATAATAATAATAATAATAATAAAAACAATAATAATAATAATAGTGAAATATAGATGTGTTAAGTTACATGTAATTCAAATAGATAAACAATTACAATTTAATGATAAACAAAACAATTTGTGTCAAAAGAATGACATTTCGTAATAAAAGAGAATCAAAAATAAAAATTACACTCTTAAAAATTAATTTTGAAGGAAGATCATATTCTAAAGAGGAAAGTGTTTTTTTTTAACTCATGGCTTATTGTAATTATGATATCGAAAGTCTTAAGGAACCCGTAATGAGAACATTGATGATATTAGTAAGTGGCATCATTATTGAGAATGACCAAATCTGTATCAGATTATGAGCTTGGCAAGGCAGTTGAAAGCCTCTAATAGGGTGCTGATTAGTAATTTTTTCCTACCAATTGGGGCAACTTCGGCAGTAAGCTGTCGGTGTTGCCAAATGAAAAGAAAAAAGAATATAGGGTTTTGCATTGTTAGCTAACTGTATAAAATAAGTAATTATAACATTTAAAGTAATTTAATGCAATTATACATTTCAGTTGCCTATTTATTACCAGTAAAATGGTTCGAAATTACAAGAGGAAAACTGAAAAAAAATATATATATATGACAAGGACTCACTCAAGAAAGGTCTACGTGAGCATAAAGAAAGGAAGATAAGCCTGTCTTCTGTCGAAAAAAATATATAGAGTTCCACGAAATACACTTCAATATTGACTGACAGTAGATCTTCTAGCACCAGGTGTACAAAATAAAGTCACGTTTAATAGAGTGTTTGCTTCAGATATAGCTGAAAATTTGAAACAGCGTGCAACCATTGTGAAGAAAATGTTTTTCGGAAAGTCTGGAATGAAATTTTGAAGATTAACTTTCGAATTCGCAGAATCCAATCATATAGAGCAGGAATGAAAAGCTATGCTACAATTGTAGCAGACGTCACAAGCCGCAACACATAACTCATCCCTTCCCTTCAACCGTCGTTTCATTGTATGGTAGGGGGAGAAGATTTATGCATTCACTGTGCTTGCCAAACTTCACAGAAACCTCACTGAAAACTCCGGACTTGTGGACAGGGAAACAAACTCTTTCCTCATGCTTTCACCACTCTCTTCCCCAGTTCTGCAGCCCTGATATAGAGCATCCTTTCAACACAAACAGGAAGATGGCTGGATCTGCCTGACTTGAGGCTTTCATGAAGTCAAAATAATTGTCTAAACAAAAAATACACAGAATTAAACACAACACTGAAGACGAAGAAACATTTTGCATATACTGCAGCGAACAATATGAACTTACATAGGAAGAATGGATTGCTTGCAAAGAATGCAAGTTATGAGCGCATGAATAGGCACAGATATGGAAAATGTATTTGAACATTTCATTTGTGATATGTGCAGATGTTAAATTTAGCCCCATGGTAGTTTGTTATATTGTAAATCTAATCGAAACTTGGAAATACGTTCTTTTGTTTAGGATACAAATTCTGACGAAGTTGCTCCAGAATGTGGGGCAACTTCGGCAAATGTAGCATCTTTAATTTATATTTGTGTTTAATTCAATGCTTCACTTTTTGTAAATTCTAATCCATATACATAATATAAATATACTATGTGGATTTATCATTAAAATTTTGAAACATAAATTGCATTTTTGCTGTACTTATGAGAATGTTTAGCTTAACGTGCCGAACTTGCCCCGACCTCCCCTACTTCGCTTGCTACATGCACGCACTCATCCGTCACAGTAAGAAATCCAGTAATGCTTAACCTTGAATCCTCCTGGGACAATGAACGGTCCCTACTCATCACAGATGAGTAGCCTGAAAGATCTAGGGCCAAGAGGCCTAAGCCATTCCTTTATCAGCATTAGAAACCCATAACTTCACTCTAACCTGTATTTAACAAATGCAGATGATAGACGAAATTATTGGGAGGTGAAGACTGTTGATAGGATAAGAGAGAAATGGGATCATCCAAACAAAGATCCCCTGCAACAACTGCTTTGCATTACAAATCCCATCTTGATGTCAACGAGGATCGAACCACGGCTGTCTGAATAGAAGACCAGAGTGTAGCAGACAATGTAGAGATGTAGCCTGTACAATGCTCTGACCACCTTTGCCCCCAGGAACGTTGGGGGAGGCTGAGTAATTGTCGGGGCTATTCTAGATGTTTCGGCAACGAGAAAAATTTCGCCACCTCCTAGGATTGAACTCTGGTCATTCCAGTACATTACCAGTTGTAAATAAATAAATAAATAATTTCTGTAGACTTATAGTACAAAAAACGACATTAATGTAGAAGTTCAGAAATTCCAGAATATATGTGATAGGTACCACAAGAAGAACACTAAGGCATAAAACAAGACAAGAGAAACAACCAAAATTTTATAAAGTAATGGCAGTCCCACTAGTAACGTATGCAAGTGAATACTGAATTCTGAACAGGACATTAGGAGAAGAATTGAAGCTGTCGAAATGAGATTCCTTAGATCGCTAGCAGGCTACTCCATTGTAGATAAGAAGAGGAATACGAAAATAAGGGACGAAGTACAAATATTTAGTCTAACAGAAAGAATAGATGAAATGAGGAGAGACTGCCAAGAACACTTAGTGAGAATGACAGAAGAACGGATGCCAAAAATAATATACTCATACAATCCAACCGGATTTCGAAGTGAAGGTAGACATCTGATGAAATGGAGACAACTTTATTTTCTTGAAGACGAAACAGACCAACAGGCCTGAAGTGGACAATGATGTTGATGATGATTATGCAAATAAAATGAACTATTTGAATTAATAAAAAAAACTAGCTACTTCTGTCCCAACTAAAAGAAATAACTGCCTTTTTATTTTTTATATATCATGCACACAACAGTCATAATAATACAATACAGAAGTTCTATACAAACACTTCTATAACACCAGTAACTGAGTTAATTTCTTGCTAACAAGGCTGTTATTCAAACACAAAAGAGTGCAGTAACACTAACATAACCAACGGTACAATATTCTCACTTCAAAGAATTACAGCATTCAAAGATATCGCAACATTTTGTTTGGTAAGGATATTAGGGGAAAACACGGGAATTTTACTTGAAGGAAGTAAAGAGATAGGTTTGGAAGTAAACCCCGAAAAGACGAAGTAAATGACTACGTCTCGTGACCAGAACATTGCATGAAATGGAAATATAAAAATTGGAAAATTATCCCTTGAGGAGGTGGAAAAACTCAAATATCTTGGAGCAACAGTAACAAATATAAATAACACTCGGGTTGAAATTGAACGCAAAATAAATATGGGAAATCCCCGTTATTATATCATTGAAAAGCATTTGTCATCCAATCTGGTGTCAAAAATCCTGAAAGTTAGAATTTAAAAACAGTAATATTACCGGTTCTATATATCGTCGGTTTCTTGGTAAGAGTGACCAAGTCCAAAATGCAAAATTGTTGGGAAAAGGCATTTAAAGGTTTAATGATGCATCCAAAAATGACTGTACTTCTTTAGATGTTAGCAGTAAATTATTTTGAAGGTAAATGTGCTATATTTTTAGTTCTTAATATAAAATTATGTCTTAAATTTCAATAATACTTGGAAGCCTTGGAATGTGACTTGGTCACTTTTACCAAGAAACCGACGATATGGTTGTGATACTTGGACTCTCTCTTTGAGAGAGCTGAGGTTAAGGGTCTTCGAGAATAAAGTGCTTAGGAAAATATTTGGGGTTAAGAGGGATGAACTTATAGGAGAGTAGAGAAAGTTACACAACGCAGAAATGCACGTATTGTATTCTTCACCTGACATAATTAGGAACATTAAATCCAGACGTTTGAGATGGGCAGTGCAAGTAACACGTTATGAACTAATCTAGAAACGCATATAGAGTGTTAGCCGAGAGACTAGAGGGAGAATGATCTTTGGTGAGATCCAGACGTAGATGGGAGGATAATATTAAAACGGATTTGAGGAAGTTGGAATATGATGGTAGAGACTGGATTAATCTTGCTTAGGATAGGGATCGAATGCGGGCTTAAGTGAGGGCGGCAATGAATCTCCGAGTTCTCTAAAGTCATAAGTAAGGTAAGGATAGCCTATACTCTAAACCAGGCTTGGAGAACTGGGCGACAATTGTGGCGTTACGTCATTTTTTGGATACGTCTCTCATCCCTTCCTTCCATCCTCGCGTCATTGACTTTGTATGGGAGGGGATTTGTATTCAGTGTCTGTCTTATGTGATTGGGTATGGGCCACAGATACGTCATTCATCGCCGGTGGACTATGGACGAGGAACCAACGCTTTCCCCATGCTTTCCACCCCTCTATCGCCACTTCTGCATCCCTGCTCTAAACGTAGGTCTATGTGTAATAAAGATTAAACATATGAATCCGGTACTTACAGTATTATTTCACAGTTCTGATACAGTCTCTTCTCCATACATGAGAACTGTTCATTCTCGATTTGTCTTTTTTCTTCTAATTCTCGAATTGTTCGAGACTGAAGTCGAATCTGTTCTTCCAATGCATTAGCTGTAATATTTTATATAAGTCACACTTCTTGTGAAAATTATGGCGTACAATATTCCTGAACTTTGTGTACACTCAAAAGGCAAAAAACAAACATGTAATGGAGTCTTATAATAATAATAATAATAATAATAATAATAATAATAATAATAATAATAATAATAATAATAATAATAATAATAATAATAATAATAATTTATTTTAGCTAGCAAATTTACGGCTCCAGAGCCTTCTCTTCCACTCAACCAGGAAAAATATTGACTGGTTTCAACAAATCTTTCTTTTCTTGTCTCGATATTTTAAATTTAATTTCACAGTTTCCTTATATATCTTGTGGACTAACAATTGCTTTAGACTGTACAAAGAGTAAGTGTATAATAATGAGAAATTATCCGTACAATGATAATTATGTAATTATGATAGCATATTACTTATCCTCAGAATAGAGCCATAATGTTCTGTAAACTACTAATCTATCTAGACCGAAATTAAGACTTGTAGCTTATGCTCAAAGACAATGATTCTATCTTACCTTGCAGAGAAAGTATGTTCTTTTCCTCCATCAATGATCCCATTTCATTTGCCATATTGGTTATTACTTTCCTATCTTCACCCAAAGCAAAGGCTAATGCTTCCTTGTCCTGGTTAAGTTGGTGCATTTGCTCTACTATATCTTCCACATTTCTTCCCATCTGTTCTCTGTCTTCGAGGCTATGTTTAAACTTTTCATTGGAATCATTTGAATTCCGCCGTTTCATTTTGCATTTTGGTTTGCTTCCGACCATTAAGGACTTGGGCAGAAAGGATATCGAAGAATTATTTTTTTGTGAGCAACGTTTCTTTACAACACTGCTTTCCACCTGATCTTCTACATTTGGTGGATCCTGAAAAATTGACTTCCTAAGTATGTGTTCTTTCACTTCATCCTGCAAGACATGTCTTTCTGCAATATTTCCCATTAAAACAAAGCAAACTAAAGCAAATTAAATGAGTAATATATGTATAATAGCACAAAATAAGTCTTGCTCGGGAAAAAAGATACTTGCCGGCATAATGCAAGTTTGAGATGGAACAATCTGGAACATAATTACTGTGCTGTGTGTTAGTCATACTAAGTATAAGACTGTCCAATCATTCAGCTCTCTGCACTCCAAATTTAAAATTATTAAAGTGCTTAGACTTGTGAGGTGTAATAGAGGAAACTAGAGAACCTAGATGCCGTGACATTGTACGATTCTAAAAGTGGCTAAAGGGCTTAATTGCGCAAAAGGATGAATGTTTTTCAAATCATTTAAAAACAGAATAGTTTTCCAACTGATATTCAAAATTATGTCACTGATTGCAATCCTAACATTGTACTTGTAGAAATTATAAACGAAGAGTGTAAGACGTCATTTGTTGCTGCTATTAAGGGTGATACAGTTGACATTTCTAATAAATCCCTAGCCTCGACTGTTTTGCGATATGTTTCACTGAGTGACGAAGTCCGTGAAAGATTTACACGATTTGATTATGGTAGTTGTGATCAAACTCCTGTTAATCTGGCAGATCATGTATTCGACTTCATGTATGGATTTAATTGAGAAAATATTTTTAGGTAATCATTTTGTCTCAACTTGATGTCGATTTAAGTGTTGGTTAATATTTACTTTTTTATATTGTATATTTGGTTCAGAGAAAATACTAGTCCAAAAATGAGACAAGTAACTGAAGAGTATTTCTATCGACTAAAAGCACAAATTCGTTCATTTGACTGTGGTAGACGCATCTTGAATCCCAGGTGGTATATAAAAAGATTTTCTCGCTCGTCTGGCAGTAGAAATAAGAACTAAGGAGGAGGGAAACAAATTACTAACAAATACAATAATAATAATAATAATAATAATAATAATAATAATAATAATAATAATAATAATAATAATAATATTAATATAGTCTAATTAACGTAATATGTTCCTGTCCTTCGTTCGTAATGTCTGACAGGAGAAGTAAACATTGCCGGCAGAGGAGAAGAGAAGTAGGCCTATAATTGCTAGTCAACCAATAGCAGAAGTCTCATTCCACGCTTGTCTTGAAGTTGGACGGTCTGAAGCGTTCTACCCCCGTCCAATTTCAAGACAAGCGTGGAATGAGACTTCTGCTATCGGTTGAATAGCAATTAAACTTCTCTCCTCCTCTGCCGGCAATGTTTACTTCTGCTGTCGGACATTGGATCTAAATAGTCAGAGATGTATGCGATGGAGAAAGAAAGGGACTAGCCACCCTACCCCATAAACTCCGGCCTAGTTGCCTCATGAGTGATGCCTTATTGGTCTCACGTATGAAGTTCCAACCTATATTCTAACATCTGACAAAACAACAACAAAATAATGCCCTTTTTCAGCCATGAATTTGGTTTAAGAGATATTACATTTACAATATATTTTCTCGTCTTGCTTTAACATAAAGTATTAATATATCGAACTATACTATTTAGTATGATAAAATAATAGAATATATTGTAAAAGTTGGAGCAGGATAAGCGAACAAATGTATTATCTGATCTTAAATAATTGCAGTAGCATATTTTTTTCTGTAAACTGCCATCATAGATAACATTCCAATCACACAATCATTTCTGTGTAATAAAATGTAACTGTGAAACATGATTACACCTACTGTATTTATAAACCTGTCAGAAGCACATTTTCTCCTAAAAGTTTGTGGCAAAACGATATATACCGAAAGCCGAAATTCCAGGTGGAATTTTGATTATATAAAACCCACCACTGTGCTCCATTTATGTAGTAATAATCTTGGCAAATTTGACCACTATTTGAAATTTTAATGCAGTGATGTGGAAATTTATTCTTTGAAGAGATGGAAAAATTCAAACATCTTGGAGCAACAGTAACATATATAAATTACACTCAGGAGGAAATTAAACGCAGAATAAATATGGGAATTGCCTATTATTCGGTTGAAAAGCTTTTATCGTCCAGTCTACTCTCAAAAAAGCTGAAAGTTAGAATTTATAAAACAGTTATATTACCGGTTGTCCTGTATGGTTGTGAAACTTGGACTCTCACTTTGAGAGAGGAACATTGGTTAAGGGTGTTTGAGAATAAGGTGCTTAGGAAAATATTTGAGGCAAAGAGGGATAAAGTTACAGAAGAATGGAGAAGTTACACAACGCAGAACTGCACGCATTTTATTCTTCACCTGACATAATTAGGGATATTAAATCCAGACGTTTGAGATGGGCAGGTCATGTAGCACGTATGGGCGAATCCAGAAATACATATACAGTGTTAGTTGGGAGGCCAGAGGGAAAAAAAGATATTTGGGGAGGTCGAGACGTAGATGGGAATATAATATTAAACTGGATTTGTGGGAGGTGGGGTTTGACGGTAGAGACTGGATTAATCTTGCTCATGATAGGAACCGATGGCGGGCTTATGTGAGGACGGCAATGAACCTCCTGGTTCCTTAAAAGCCATAAGTGAGTAATACAGTAAAGATTTGGTTTCTGACGATTTGCCTACTTGGGAACATTACGATTTCCTAAGTATTGGGATAAAGATTTAAATCTTTTATTTTATATTTTAATTCGTATATTTGCTTGTAGGTCAGTTTGAATCCATACGTGAGTACTAATGTCACAAATTAGTTTCGACTACTTACGGGTAAGTGTTAAAATTATCTTTGTAATAAATGTAAGACAAACTGTACTCAATTATTCTTCCCAAAGATGTCCATCGAAAAGATATCGCATCCTATACACCAGGCGTTCTCAACCTGGTGTTCGCGAGGACCGCACCAGGTTCTCTTTTAATTACATTTGGTGCTCTCGTCAAGCGAGTTAAAATGTGCTCGCGAGCACCAACGCTCCTGAGGTTTTTTTTACAATCCAAGCTTCGTTGTACGAGCGGGAACAAATAGGCTAGTGTTTCTATCCATCCATTATAATGTTGGAGACCTCATAAGCCTTCTCGTATTTCATGGTGTATAATCCCTTTCAATCAAGTGTGGACTTAATCAAGAAAATCAAGAGAATAATATGCTGCTCATGTGAAACTTCAGTTGATTAATTCCAGTCATCCTTAGCGCTGAAATATTTATTTTGAAAGAGAAATTCATAGTCTTTGGGGGAGCAAAAGATACGAAAAGATTCCAAATACCGTGAATTGTCTCTCTCAAATGTCTGGCAATGTTTGTAACAACATATCTATGTGAAAAAAAAAGTTCTCACTTATGAAATACCTCAACTACAAAACACGATCACGATTAACTAATTCTTATCTGCAGAACCTTTTATGTGTAGCTACAAGCGACTTCTGGTCATAACTAAATTTCTGAATAACATTATAGTTTAAGGATATCATTTGCTGTTTTAAAAATTCTAGTATTTATTTATTTATGTAGCTCAGTTGGTAGGGCAGCTGGCTACGGACTGAAAGGTCCGGGGTTCGATCCCGGTGGTGACAGGATTTTTTCTCGTTGCCAAACTTTCAGAACGGCCCCGAGGTTTACTCAGCCTCCTATAAAATTGAGTACCGGGTCTTTCCCGGGGGTAAAAGGCGGTCAGAGCGTAGTGCCGACCACACCATCTCATTCTAGTGCCGGGGTCATGGAAAGCATGGGGCTCTACCTCCTTGCCCCCCAAGTGCCTTCATGGCATGTTACGGGGACACCTTTACCTTTTTTTTTACCTATTTATTTATTAACTTATTTATTTATTTATTTGGTTGCTTATTTATTTATTTATCTATTTACTTACTTACATATTTATTTATTTTTTACTTATTTATTTATTTATTTATTTATTTATTTATTTATTTATTTATTTATTTATTTATTTATTTATTTATTTATTTATTTATTTATTTATTTATTTATTTATTTATTTATTTATTCATTCATTTATGCTTACTGAACCTTTTGGATTTCATGGTGCTCCCTCATTTAGTATTGCTCACAATATTCTAGAGGTTGAGAACTCCTGTTATACACCTATGAATGGATCTTGTACACCAACAAATATAGCAATCACTTTTCATAATTAAATGCTATTAAATAACCAAAGAAACATAAACAAATCAAATTGATGAAACTCAAAATATTTCACGTGATTTAACGTATAATGTAAATGAGTAATTATTGATTTGAAATCTACAGTTCTGTTCCTCCGGCGTGCACAATCACTCCACCACAAACACCTAAACAAATAACTACATATCACATTTAGAAACTGGAGCGGCATGGCTGCTGCAACATCAGTTAGTTTATTTTCGCTTCTTACACTTTTAGAACCGATTACTTTTTTATGTTCTACAGAACGTAACTATAGAAATAAGTGCGTTTAGACTGTCATTATAAGGGAAACATACAACAAAGAAAACATTTATTATTACAATCTATTACTACAAATTCTATTTTAAGTAGACAAAATAATAACGAGATACGTTAGGAACAAATAAGAATATACTAAATAACGAGCATTTACATAAATTTTGGAACCAATACACAAAAACGTTTCTGGTGAGATTTAAAGTTGTCAAAAATGAGCATGAGAAATATTTAACCAACTTACACTGTAAAATATACTTGTCTGCATTTCTGAAACCTGTAAACATAGAGTAGAAATGCTCTGGATTTATTCATCATCCGTATCATGAGCGCAACTGGTTGCGAATAACTGCAACTGCATGCGCATCATATCCATTAATTCAGAAAAATAAATACACACATCATGAAATATGTAGACTAATATTCAATAAAAATATGAACGTTATTGCATGTCTGACATCTTAAATTTAAATATATTTATACAAAAACAATATGGAAAGCACACATTCTACTTAAGAACTCGTAGTAGTTTCAAATACCACTTAATCTTTAATTGAATGTACTACAAGTCCTATTATAACAAATTAATGATTCCAAAATGATTAATTGGAAATATTAATATTAATATTAATAAATACAAAATTATACCGTACATCAATGAAGTAGAAATGTCATTATTATGTAATAAATTCAATTGAACTATCACCATAAAAATCAGATAAATACTCATACTGTGATATTACTTATAATAGACAAGATCTGTAATCGACTTTTTAACAACACCTGGCAGCTTTGGAACTTTAGACAAATAAAATTTGAGGATTTTTAAGAACTCATAAAAGCCTCGTATTCAACGTTCCAATTGGGATATGTAAATTTTACATTTCCCAATTGGAACGTTGAATACGAGGCTTTTATGAGTTCTTAAAAATCCTCAAATTTTAATTTTCTAAAGTTCCAAAGCTGCCAGGTGTTGTTAAAAAGTATATATAGTACAAAGTGCAGTGATAGTAAAGATCGTGTTTCCGATGTTAAGCACACATACAATAAGAAAATAGTAGAATACGAATGGTGGGTACCCCTGGTGGTAGGCTGGTGGTAGGGTGGTGGTAGGGGGTTACATGTGACGTCAGAAGTGGGCGGGGCCAAGTATGACGTCATTGTGGGTGTGGCCAAAGTATTACGTCATAGTGGGCGTGGCCAAAGTATGGCGTCATGGGCGGGGCTTAAAGTATGACGTCACGGAGGGGGTGGGGGGCTTAAATTATGACGTAGGAAAGGGGCGTAACGTCATAAATGGCAATCTATGAGTTCAAGGTTAAAGTGTGACGTAATGCGGGTATGTAATGGCATGACAAGTTCATACATGTTTATCTTCTCAATGTGGGGGGCTTAAATTATGACGTAGGAAAGGGGCGTAACTTAAATTACGTCAAGGTTAAAGTGTGACGTCATGCACACGTGCAGGTATGTAATTGAAGTTGTGGTATGACAAGTTCATACATGTTTATCTCATCAATGTTGCTATGTGTGCAAATATAATGCTGAGTCATATCCGGCAATTGTTCTCAGGTGAAAGACACAAGTTCATACATGTTTGAAAACTGCTATGTGTGCAAATATTATGCAAGGTCACATCCGGCGAAATTAATCTATCACACTTAAACACATACATTCTTTTTCTTAAGATTCTAATGTAATGGTAATTTAATTGATTGGGGAATGGGTGTTGGAATGTGGGACATAAATGGATAAAAAATTAATCTAGCACACTTGTAAATTAAACAGGATGTGGCTGAAGTGACGTTATAAATTTGTAATTGAAGTTGGAAATGGGGGAGGGGGGGGTAAAAATATACATTAAGTCAATTGTTGAGTAATTGATAAAAAAAAATTAAGATTCTAATGTACTGGTAATTGAATTGATAAATAGTAATGGGAAATGGAAATTGGAATGTGGGAAATATTGATGGCGTAAATGGTTGTACTTTTGAACCAATTTATAAAAAAATTAATCTAGCACACTTGTAAATTAAACATATACATTCTTCTCATATTATTCCAATGTAATACATTTTGAGTGGTTTGTTTAGCGTATTTAATTTAAGCCATACATTATTACCAACATTAAATTCATCATAATGTGACATTATTATGATTTAGAGCAGTAATTGTAGCAGATAAATCAACGTAGATAAATATTGCATGATGCAAATAATATGCAAGCTGTTAAATTCACATCCAGTGAAGACGCAAGTGCTGAATAATGGCCAGCTATCCAATGGATGTCCTGAAACTGGTTGTACTTTAAGCCAATTGTTGAGTAATTCATAAAAAATATTAAGATTCTAATGTACTGGTAAATGAATTGATAAATAGTAATGGGAAATGGAAATTGGAATGCGGGAATTATTGATGGCGTAAATGGTTGTACTTTAAGCCATTTAAAAAAAAAAATTAATCTAGCACACTTGTAAATTAAACACATACATTCTTCTCATATTATTATTATTCCAATGTAATACATTTAATGTAGATGTATATGTTGTGTAATGCATAAGTATGCAAATATTATGCAAGCTTGCTGAATCACTTCCGGCGACGATGCAATTGCTGAGTAATGACAAAAGCATGTTCTTTAAGCACCTGCAACGTGTCATATTACACAAATATTGCATGATGCAAATAAAATGCAAGCTGTTAATTCACATCCGGTGAAGACGCAAGTGCTGAATAATGGCCACCTTATTATTATTATTATTATTATTATTATTATTATTATTATTATTATGGCTCCAATTTAATACATTTTGAAGTAACATTTATTGGATTTATTTTAAGCCATACATTATTACCAAAGCAGTTCGTAATATAGTAATTGCTTCTTCTTCTCATTATTATTATTATTCGTCATAAAGAAGATTAAAGTGTGACGTTATAAATTTGTAATCGAAGTTGGAAATGGGTGAGGGCTGTTTATAATTTGAAATACATACGTCATAACTTAAAGTGTGATGTTATAAATTTGTAATTCAAGTTGGAAATGGGGGGGGGTGGGAATTTGATAAAATTCTAATGTAATAGTAATATAATTGATAAATAGTAATGGGTAAGGGAAATTCGCAAGTGTTAATTGAAATTGGAATGGAGGAATTATTCATGGCGTAAGTGGTTGTACTTTAAGCCAATTGATAAAAAAATTAATCTACACACTTGTAAATTAAACACATACATTCTTCTCATATTATTCCAATGTAATACATTTTGAAGTAAAATTGAGTGGTTTGTTTAGCGTATTTAATTTAAGCCATACATTATTACCAACATTAAATTAATCAGAATGTGACATTATTATTTCGTAATACAGTAATTGTAGCAGATAAATCAATGTAGATGTATATGTTGTGTAATGTTATTACATATGCATAAGTGTGCAAATATTATGCAAGCTTGCTGAATCACTTCCGGCGACGATGCAATTGCTGAGTAATGATAAAAATATGTTTTTGAAACACTTGGAACGTGTTATATTACACAAATATTGCATGATGCAAATAATATGCAAGCTGTTAATTGACATCCGGCGTCTTATGTTACACAAATATTGTATTGATTACAAGTAAATAATAGCTATCTGCTATGTGTGCAAGTATTATGCAATGTCACATCCGACGATGAAATTGCTGAGTAATGATAAAAAAACATGTTTTTGATAATGACCTTGGAGGTAATATGGCTCGATGATGAGGTGAATTATTTAGAAGTGTAATGAAAGAAGTATTGCAGTTTGGAATAATTTACATTGAACAAGTTTAGACAGCAGTGGGAGGGGGGGCAAGATGATGAATAATACGCTCGAATTTATACAACTATTACACTATCACATATTTTATAAAAGATCTTTGTCAAAAAAAATTTGGTAGTGTAATAGCAGCCATAGCGTTAATAATGTTTCACAATATTTATTTTTTATTTTAATTTAGATGATACTGCATCTCCAGTATCGGTTTGAGCTGAAGAAGAAGAAATCGCACAATTTAAATGCTCTGAGTGTAAAAAAAAAGTGACCATGATGAAGCGTGGTGAATGTTAAGCTTGATTATGAAGAATGTTCGAATTGTAATAAATGTTCTTTTTGGAAATAGTTTTGCACTATAATTTCTTCTATGTCTTAACCATCCATTTCCATCTCACATAACCAAAGGGTTGGGTTCGTTTAGAGAATTAAACTATAACACTTTCCTTTCAGATATTAGTAATCCTTTTCCAATATTGAGAATTGGTATATAGGTTTTCAAATATTAATAATCCTTAAGAATTGGTGTATAAGTTGAGATTATTCTAAACATATATATTACAAGAATATAACATAATTCCAGTGGTAGCTTATTGATTTGGGAGCGGTGGATTCATTACATGTTTGTATGATAAAACCTGAGGATGATTGAGAGAATGTCAATGATTAAACTGAACCTAGTCATTGGGGATGGGGATGTGCTTGGTAAAAGAAAATAGTAACAACATAAAAGTATGCGTATATATTTATTCATAAAAAGAAATACAATGCATTGAGTATTGAAATATATTTTCAGTTAGTGAATCCCAATTTTGATAATGTTTTCACCAAAATTGAAGAAATTTCTTCCAAATTATACACATAACTGATGATAAATAATTTTTCCACACCCTTTGTATAAACACAACCAATAAGATGGCGCCAAGTGACGGGGTGTTTTCAGCATCCTTGCTGCAAATTGCCATGGAGACGGCGAGTTCATTTAAAATGCAGTTGTTTGTGCAAGCTTCTCGAAAACCATGTACATCATAATAGACGTTCTGAAAAAAAAAAAACGGTGCAGCATCATACATATTGTAAATTGTATAATGTCATAGAAAATAGTAACACATACTTACATTTTTAAATATATGAAAGCACTTTATACATAATCCAATAGGAAACCTTGTACATCAATGGACGTCCTGAAACAAAATAAAAATGTGCAGCATGGTACTTATTGTAAATTATGTCACAGAAAAAAAGTAACACATACTTACATTTTTAAACATATGATATGAGTAAAAGCACTTTATACATAATCCAATAAGACACTTTGAACATTGTGTTCGAACAACTCTCTTACACACTTTTTGCACACATCTCCTCCGACTTTTGAATGGGATATATTGTACCAAATGATTTATACCATCATATCGAGATTCTCTACTGTTATATGTAATCGGAGAACAAGTTAGTCTCACACCCGCTTTCTTTGTGATAAACATTGCAACTGATACGAAAATCGTAATCTTGTGACATATACGTTACAACTTGTCGAAAATCGTAATCTTGTGACATATACGTTACAGCTTGTCGAAAATCGTAATCTTGTGACATATACGTTACACCTTGTCGAAAATCGTATTCTTGTGACATATACGTTACACCTTGTCGAAAACCGTAATCTTGTGACATATACGTTACAACTTGTCGAAAATCGTAATCTTGTTGCGATAATGCAACACCATGTCGAAAATCGTAATCTTGTGACATATATGTTACAACTTGTCGAAAATCGTATTCTTGTTGCGATAATGCAACACCATGTAGAAAATCGTAATCTTGTGACAAATATGTTACAGCTTGTCGAAAATCGTAATCTTGTTGCGATAATGCAACACCATGTCGAAAATCGTAATCTTGTGACATATATGTTACAACTTGTCGAAAATCGTATTCTTGTTGCGATAATGCAACACCATGTCGAAAATCGTAATATTGTGACATATATATTACAACTTGTTGAAAATCGTATTCTTGTTGCGATAATGCAACACCATGTCGAAAATAGTAATCTTGTGACATATATGTTACAACTTGTCGAAAATCGTAATCTTGTGACATATACATTACACCATATCAAAAATCGTAATCTTCTGACATATATGTTACACCTTGTCGAAAATCGTAATCTTGTGACATATACGTTACACCTTGTCGAAAATCGTATTCTTGTGACATATATGTTACACCTTGTCGAAAATCGTAATCTTGTGACATATACGTTACACCTTGTCGAAAATCGTATTCTTGTGACAAATATGTTACAACTTGTCGAAAATCGTATTCTTGTTGCGATAATGCAACACCATGTCGAGAATGATTTTCTACAAGTTGTAACGTATATGTCACAAGATTACGATTGTCGACAAGGTGTAACGTATATGTCACAAGATTACGATTTTCGACAAGGTGTAACATATATGTCACAAGAATACGATTTTCGACAAGGTGTAACGTATATGTCACAAGATTACGATTTTCGACAAGGTGTAACATATATGTCACAAGATTACGATTTTCGACATGGTGTTGCATTATCGCAACAAGAATACGATTTTCGACAAGTTGTAACATATATGTCACAAGATTACGATTTTCGACATGGTGTTGCATTATCGCAACAAGATTACGATTTTCGACAAGTTGTAACATATATGTCACAAGATTACGATTTTCTACATGGTGTTGCATTATCGCAACAAGAATACGATTTTCGACAAGTTGTAACATATATGTCACAAGATTACGATTTTCGACATGGTGTTGCATTATCGCAACAAGAATACGATTTTCGACAAGTTGTAACATATATGTCACAAGATTACGATTTTCGACATGGTGTTGCATTATCGCAACAAGATTACGATTTTCGACAAGTTGTAACGTATATGTCACAAGATTACGATTTTCGACAAATTGTGTAACTTCTCCATTCTTCTGTAACTTTATCCCTCTTTGCCTCAAATATTTTCCTAAGCACCTTATTCTCAAACACCCTTAACCAATGTTCCTCTCTCAAAGTGAGAGTCCAAGTTTCTCAACCATACTGTTTTATAAATTCTAACTTTCAGCTTTTTATGAGAGTAGACTGGACGATAAAAGCTTTTCAACCGAATAATAGGCAATTCCCATATTTATTCTGCGTTTAATTTCCTCCTGAGTGTAATTTATATATGTTACTGTTGCTCCAAGATGTCTGAATTTTTCCACCTTTTCAAAGAATAAATTTCCACATCACTGTATTAAAATTTGAAATAGTCGTCAAGTTTGCCAAGATTATTACTGCATAAATGGAGCACAGCGGTGGGTTTTGTATAATCAAAATTCCTCCTGGAATTTCGGCTTTCGGTATAGCCTATATCGTTTTGACACAAACTTTTAGGAGAAAATGTGCTTCTGACAAGTTTGTAAATACAGTAGGTGTAATCATGTATCACAGTTACATTTTATTACAGAGAAATGATTGTACGATTGGAATGGTATTTATGATGGCAGTTTACAGAAAAAAATACTACACTTATTTAAGATCAGATAACACGTTTTTTCGCTTATCATGCTCCAACTTTTACAATATTTTCTATTATTTTATCATACTAAATAGTATACCTCGATATATTAATACTTTATGTTGACAAGAACGTTAAAGCAAGGCGAGAAAATATATTGTAAATGTGATATCTCTTAAACCAAATTCATGGCTGAAAAATGGCATTATATTGCTGTTGTTTTGTCAGATGTTAGAATATAGGTTGGAACTTCATACGTGAGACCAATAAGGCAACATTCATGAGGCAACTAGGCCGGAGATTATGGGGTAGGGTGGCCAGTTCCTTTCTTTCTCCATCGCATACATCTATGACTATTTAGTTCCAATGTCTGACAGCAGAAGTAAATATTGCCGGCAGAGGAGGAGAGAAGTTTAATTGCTATTCAACCGATAGCAGAAGTGTCATTCCACGCTTGTCTTGAAATTGGACTGGGGTAGAACGCTTCAGACCGTCCAACTTCAAGACAAGTGTGGAATGAGACTTCTGCTATTGGTTGACTAGCAATTACACTTCTCTTCTCTTCTTCTCCCGGCAATGTTTACTTCTTATGCCAGACATTATCAACGGACAGGAACATATTACGTTAATTAGCAGGGAAAGGATTTATATGTAAATACATATTTACTTATAAAGCTAATATAATTTATATTTTGCATTATCTTTATGTTTCACAATGTGTAGGGTTGAAAAATCCTACTTTTATTTTCCATATTTTTCCATATTTTAGAGTTTAGTACATATTTTCGTTAATTTCCATATATTTTCCATATTTCATATAAAACAGTCCATATTATATTAGGTTTAACAATAAAACAAAACAAAATTCCATTAACTTTTAAAAATACATTTCAACAATAGAGATTTAAACACATGTTCAGTAATCCCTTTAACATCAGAGTTATTTGAAAATTAGCAGTCCTATCAACAATGGGAAAGTAAGTTACAAAACTGTATTAATTTAATTTAAAATTTTTAATAGACTTCAGTTGTGCAGCTCAACAGTTAAATGCCAGTCAGAGTACACATAGGTTCAGTTTTGTAAATCATACTATAAAGACGGTAAATATGCCAAAAGTACGTCATTCAGTCAATTTAAAATCAAAACTAACAAGTTACATTTCAGAATTTAAAGAAGATGGTTTATCAACTGACAATAAAATATTATTTTGTAATTTGTGTCAGTGTGCAGTATCATCTACACAAAAGTTCCTGGTGCAACAACACATTACAACTAGTAAACATCAGGCCAACAAACAACTAAATTCCAAGCAGAGACAATTGTTTTTAACACAACCAACAACATCGAATGTAAGATCTGAGTTTAACATCGACCTGTGCCGTTCTCTCATCTCTGCTGATATTCCTCTCTACAAACTAAAGAATAAGGTCTTCAGGGAATTCCTTGAAAAATATACTCAACATACAATCCCGGATGAGTCAACACTTAGGAAGACGTATGCTCCATCCATCTACGATGAGACAATACAGAAGATAAGAGATGAAATTAAAGATAGTTCAATTTGGGTTTCCATTGATGAGACTCCCGACAAAGAAGGTAGACTTGTTGGTAATGTAGTTATCGGTTTGTTAAGTGAACAATATTCTGAACGAATTCTTTTACATTGTGATGTTCTAGAAAATTGCAATAACAAAACTATAGTTAAACTGTTCAACGAAGCTATGGGTATCCTGTGGCCAAAGGGTATTATGTACGATAATGTGTTATTCTTTATTAGCGATGCTGCCCCTTATATGGTCAAAGCTGGACAAGCATTATCTGTTGTATATCCTAAATTGACTCATTTTACTTGTGTGGCGCATGCATTTCATCGTGTGGCAGAAGTGGTCAGAGACAATTTCCCTAAAGTAGATTTGTTGATTTCATCAGTGAAAAAAGTATTTCTCAAAGCTCCCAGTAGAGTTAACGTGTTGAAAGAAATGTACCCTGAAATTCCATTGCCACCAAAGCCAATTTTAACTAGATGGGGTACATGGCTAGAAGCAGTTGAATATTATGCCGAACATATAGACTCTATTAACAATGTTCTCCTTGCATTGGACTCTGAAGATGCAGTCTCAATTGATACTGCGAAAACAGTTACCTGTGACATAAGTGTGAAGAATGACTTAGCTCACATTCAGCATACATTTTCATGCATCATAAAAACGCTCAAAAGTCTCCAAAATAGGCACCTTTCACTATCTGAAAGTTTTGAAATTATAAATAGTACTGTGGAACAACTGAATCGTGGTAGAGGTAAAGTTGCAGATGCAGTAAGAGCTAAGGTGGACACTGTACTTTCAAAAAACCCTGGATATGAAGAACTACAAAAGGTTGTTGCTGTGATGAGTGGTGAATCAACAGTGAAGATTAACTTGGACTTATCCCCAGCAGACATTGTGAAATTGAATTATGTACCAGTTACTTCTTGTGACGTCGAACGCTCTTTTAGTCAGTATAAATCTATCCTCAGAGACAATAGAAGAAGATTCACTTTTCAGCACTTGAAAGAAATGTTTGTAACCTATTGTTATGGTAACAGACAATAAAAATTGTGTTTTGTTGAAACTACATTGGAAGATAAGGTACGTCCATTATATTTTTTGTTTAGTTTGATTAAAATGTACCAATATTTAACGTACATAGTCATTTTTTTATAATTTTAAGTCCATATTTAATTCCATATTTTGGTAAAAATCCATATTTAATTCCATATTTTGGTAAAAATAACTACATATATATTTACATATTTCATATATTTTTAGTCCATATAAATCCGTTCCCTGTTAATTAGACTATGATGTTATTATTATTATTATTATTATTATTATTATTATTATTATTATTATTATTATTATTATTATTATTATTATTATTATTATTGTCATTGTGTTTGTTAGTAATTTGTTTCCCTCCTCCTTAGTTCTTATTTCTACTGCCAGACGAGCGAGAAAGTCTTTTTATATACCACCTGGGATTCAAGATGCGTCTACCACAGTCAAATGAACGAATTTGTGCTTTTAGTCGATAGAAATACTCTTCAGTTACTTGTCTCATTTTTGGACTAGTATTTTCCCTGGACCAAATATGCAATATAAAATAAGTAAAAATTAACCAACACCTAAATCGACATCAAGTTAAGATAAAATTATTACATAAAAATATTTTCTCAATTAAATCCATGTATGAAGTCGAATAAATGATCTGCCAGGTTAGCAGGAGTTTGATCACAACTAACATAATCAAATCGTGTAAATCTTTCACGGACTTCATCACTCAGTGTAACATATCGCACAACAGTCGAGGCTAGGGATTTATTAGAAATGTCAACTGTGTCACCCTTAATAGCAGCAACAAATGACTTCGTTAATAATTTCTGCAAGTACAATGTTAGGAATGCAATCAGTGACATAATTTTGAATATCAGTTGGAAAACTGTTCTGTTTCTAAATGATTTGAAAAACATTCATCCTTTTGCGCCATTAAGCCCTTTAGCCACTTTTAGAATCGTACAATGTCACGGCATCTAGATTCTCTATTTTTCTCCATTACACCTCACACAAGTCTAAGCACTTTAATAATTTTGAATTTGGAGTGCAGAGAGCTGAATGATTGGACAGTCTTATACTTGGTATGACTGACACACAGCACAGTAATTTTGTTCCAGATTGTTCCATCTCAAACTTGAATTATGCCGGCAGTGAGTCTTGTATTATTTGCATGTATTTTTTTGCCATTGCAAGACTTATTTTGTGCTATTATACATATATTACTCATTTAATTTGCTTTTGTTTGCTTTGTTTTAATGGGAGATATTGCAGAAAGACATGTCTTGCAGGATGAAATGAAAGAACACATACTTAGGAACTAAATTTTACAGGATCCACCAAATGTAGAAGAGCAGGTGGAAAGCAGTGTAGCAAATAAAAGTTGCTCACAAGAAAATAATGTTTCCAAATCCTTTCTGCCCAAGTCCTTAATGGTCGGAAGCAAACCAAAATGCAAAATGAAAAGGCGGAATTCAAATGATTCCAATGAAAGGTTAAGACATAGCCTCGAAGACAGAGACCTCTTGAAAAGACCTGTGGAAGATTTAGTAGAGCAAATGCACCAACTTAACCAGGACAAGGAAGCATTAACCTTTGCTTTGGGTGAAGATAGGAAAATAATAACCAAAATGTCATGTGAAATGAGATCATTGATGGAGGAAAAGAACATACTTTCTCTGCAATGTAAGGTAGAATCATTAACTTTGAGCATAAGCTACAAGTATTTATTTCGGTCTAGATAGATTAGTAGTTTACAGAACATTATGGGCCATATTCATAGATATTCTTAGCGCGTGCTTCCGGTGGATGATCTGGGAACTAACGTTTTTCGTATTCATAAACCAGTGTTAGCGATATTATATGATATGAATCCTGTACAAGTAATCAGTCGATAGCCGGGACTAGTTTAGCACCCTTGTAGCGCGGGCTAGCGAAATGTCTATGCATAGCACCTTATGGCTCTATTCTGAGGATAAGTAGGGGAGAGTTGGATAAAACAGGATGGTACGATAAAACGGGATACCCGACTTATTTCGTTGGAAAGTGCTGCAACTTACCGAATGATGCGAGGACTTTGTTCTTAGACCAGAAGGGGACATTATGCAGTGCTCACATGCAGAACGAACACGTTAATTTTTGTTGTGTAGAGAAAAGTTTAAAATCAGCTGCTTAACTAAATTGTTTCGACTGATTTTAATTGGCACATTCTGGGATTAAATTTGCAGCGTTGAAGAGGTAAGTCTCTTATATAAATAAAACATTATTAGTCTTTAATTCTTTGTAAAGAAAGCCGCTGTAGCTTTTATCGTTTTGTTATGACGCCATGTTTTTCTTTACAACTCCTAGTCGGACAAAACAGGATACCCTATGGTTTGGCAAAAGGGGATAGTATCCTGTTTTATCCAACTTGCATTGCATATGTGGGATTTCACTATAAATTCTGAATTGAATGTGTTCTCGCTATGACAACCAACAATTACAGTAGTTAGGAAGAAGAGGATGAAGACAACTACGAATGAAAGCTATCCTTTTAACTGTCTGCAAAACGTAAACAATGTTGAGAAGCAGTAGAAGTCTACCCTAGAAACCGACTGAAAAAGTAAACACATGTAAACAGAAGTGCAAGAAATCTCATCTCTCAGATCAGACTGTATGAAACCGATTACATGATAGCAGACTGCACTCCAGACGTCCATGGCAAGGTCCAACTCTTACACCTAGGTACGTTACACCTGGGCACGAAATAATCACCAATGGACTGTACAAATCTGGCACAAAGTTCTATTCACGGACGAATGCCGAATATGCCTTGTGCCACATAATGATCGACAACATATGTGGAGAGAATCAGGTAATGCTGCACGACTCAGACATCCTTACAATCAAATGCAGTAAGGTAGTGGGTCAGTGATATTTTGGGGTGGCATTATGTGGTGTCGATCCAAGGAATATTGAGGGCTCCACAGTAGGCTATAGGGACAACATTATTCAAGCCATAGTAGCACCGTTTAATCAGCACTTCGCAAAAGGATTCATATTTATGGACGATAATTCCAGAATCCAGGGGCGTATTTTGCGGACTACCGGGGCTACCGGCGGTAGACCAAGGAAATTACAAAACAAAAAGTTTATAATATAACATAATGCAATAATTTTGTATTACCGTATTAGTTTTACCACAGTAATTAAAATTAAAGTAATTGTTAGATTTATATGCGCTCTCTGCTCTCAAAAGAAACAAGTTGTCAAGGAGGCATCGCTGGAGAAACCGCTGCTACGAAGGGTAGCCTGTGACCGTTCCGCTCACGTCACACAACTCCCCGTCCCCCCCTCCCACCTGTTTCCATCGTGCACTATAGGTGGGTGAGTTGCCGCTCTCGTGATCGGTTTCTTGGAAGGCGCGAAGCAACAATATGCTTAGTACGCTAACTCATGAATGTGATTGTGTTCTTGCAGTGCAGTATTTTAAATCTGTGATTTGTTCGAGTGTCTAAGAGTTATATTAATTGTGAATTATTAAGTTTTTAATTTCCCAATTAAGTGATATTGTGAAAAATATGGCAGAACAAGTTTCTGGAGAGGTTTGTGTTGAAATTGAATGTGTAATAGAAGGTTTATTAAAAGTGCCTTTTAACCGTCGTACATACAACGAGAAAGTTGAAATTGTGAAAATGGAAAGACCAAATCCTGAGTTAAATTTGTCCATGGACGTAAAATAAAAACATCGTGAGTACACACGCTATTTCACTTCAACATCATATGGTAAGTGGAATTGGTTGTGTGGTACTTCTAAACTGTCGAAACTATTTTGCTGGCCATGCTTGTTATTTAGCCGCGAAACTAATGTGTGGTCAAAAGAGGGGTTTTCTAATATGAACTCCCTTCGAACGGCAGTCCTAAAACACGACAAATCAAAAGCTCATATTTATAGTAGCATGAACTCTGCAAACTTTGGGAAGACAAGAATTGATTTACAGCTAGATAAGCAAAAAGTTCTACACATCAACCAACACAATGCTCTTGTGAAAAAAAAATCGGGAGATTTTACTGCGTCTTATTAACGCAGTCTGCCTTCTAGGAAAACAAGAATTGGCTTTTCGGGGTCATAATGAGAGTGTGGAATCAGACAATAGAGGAAATTATATTGAATATTTAAGTTCCTTAAGTGAATTTGACCATTTACTGGCCAATCATCTTGAGAGTTCAACAGTATTCCGTGGTACTTCTCCCGCAATTCAGAATGACTTAATATTTGCTATAAGTGGGGTTATGATAAAGAACATAAAATCTGAAATAAAAGAAGCACCTTTTGTGGTCATTGTTGTTGATGAAACAAGTGACTGCTCTAATCAGAGTCAATTGTCCACTGTTTTAAGATACGTCGACAGTACTGCCAATGTTCAAGAACGGTTTATAGGATTCACAAATGTCAGTTCGGGCAAAACTGCTGCTGCTTTGTTTCAGCATGTGGAAGGTGTTATAGCAGAATACAATGTCGGCAATAAGTTAATTGCACAGACATACGATGGTGCTTCAGTTATGGCGGGAAATATTAATGGCTTAAAAACAAAAGCTCAAGAAAAGTATCCTCAAGCACTATTTGTCCATTGTTACAGCCATGTTCTCAATTTAGTTTTGCAACAAACTACTTTATCCATTCCAGAATGCCGCATTTTTTTCAAAACACTGTCGGGTTTAGCTGCATTTTTCTCATCATCTCGTAAAAGATCAGAAAAACTCAAGAATTTATGAAAAAGAAACTCCCAAATGTAGCACCAACTAGATGGAATTTTACATCTCGGCTTGTAAATACAGTAAAGGAATACAGAGAACAACTGACTGCTTTCTTTGAAAATAGCATTTGTAATGACTCTGAAGAAAACTGGGTTGATGATGTAATTGTGCAGGCTCAAGGATATTTGTATTTTTTTCACACAGTTTCAGAATATATTTCTTCTTGAAGTCTATGCTAGAGTGTTCGCACATACAGATGTGTTCTACAATATTCTTCAGACAAAAAGTCTAGACATAGCATACTGCTTGCAAGAGGTATCAAAGTTAAAACATACTATATCCGAGTTCAGACGTAGTGGGTTTCCGTCCATATGGAGTAATATGGAAAATGAAAATTCTTCAGACAATACAATGGAACCACCATTAAAGCGAAGAAAAGGAGATGATGAATTGAAATACAGGCAGCTGTACTACAGCATACTAGATCGTATGCATATGGAAATTACTGACAGATTTTCTGATTATGGAAAGCTTCAGTTCACACATCTTCTAGCTTCTCAAAAATTTTCTGCTTATAGAGAAAACTTCCCGAATGAGGCACTAAACAAATTATTTCAGTCCTATAACAGTCACTTTGATCAAGTACGTTTGAAAAATGAATTAAGTGTAATATATTCAGCAGAAGTCTTTGATTTTTCGAACAAACCTATCCATGAAATATTATCTGCCATATATGAAAACCAGCTGAACCAAGTTATTCCTGAAGTCCTTAAATTGGCAACATTAATTGTGACAATACCAGCTACGTCAGCATCGGTAGAAAGAACATTTTCTACGTTGAAGAGAATAAAATCCTACTGTAGATCAACTCATACACAAGAACGTTTATCCGGCTTGGCACTGATGTCAATTGGAAAGTCATTTCTACAGAAACTTTGCAAGCGGCCCAACTGTAATATCAATGACGAAGTCATCAAAGTATTTTCGTCCCAATCAAGACGTCTGGAATTCACATATAAATAGGTAAGGAATTTAATATAAGGTTTTAAAAATATATTTTGTGTAATAATAGGGTCAGTGGTAGCCCAGACCCTTAAACCAGTATACGCCACTGCCAGAATCCATCGTGCGGCTGTTATCTATGACTTTCATAATCGTGAAGGAATTTCCAGGTTTTAATGGCCCGCATGTTCTCCAGACATGAATCCAATTGGCACGTCTAGGTTCAACTACAGAGAGCCATTCTTGCTCGCCCTGACCCCTCACGCAATCTCGAAGACCTATGCAGAGTTGCTGTTGAAGAATGGGACAGAATGGATCAGCAATTGATAAATGTGGTGGTAGACAGTATGCCACGAAGAGTCCAAGAAATATCAATGCAAGAGGAAGCACTACTCTCTATTGAAGTTGCTAGGATAGAGATTTGGTACTCCAGCCTATACTCAATTTCCATTTGCCCCTCCACACCATTGCTATAATTTTGTCAACAACTGTTATTTTTTGTCAACAACTGTTAAAAATAAATACATTTTCATTCCTTACCTTTCCTTATTTTTATCTTTTATTGAAGGTCTGGTTGAAAAGTGATTTAAAACATTTTTTTTGGTGTGTATATTATGCATTATAATAAAAACACACACATTTTATTCAGTTCCTTAACAATATTTGCTTTATTTCAAATAAGTATCCTGTTTTACCCAACTAGTCGGCCAAAACGGGATACTTGTGCACTTTCCAAGAAAATTGTTTTCCCACTTTAGCTATGTTATTAGAAGTGAAAATCAAAATGTATTATGAAAGTACATAGAATAATGGATTCATAAGTAAAAATTGAATTGTTTCCTATCACTTCAACAGGAAATATACAAGATTCCGTGTTAAGTATTCCGTTTTGACCAACTCTCCACTTATATGCTATCAAAATACATAATTATCGTTGTACGGATAATTTCTCATTATTATACACTTACTCTTTGTACAGTCTAAAGCAATTGTTAGTCCACGAGATATAGAAAGTAACTGTGAAATAAAATTTAAAATAACGACACAAGCTAAGAAAGATTTGTTGAATCCAGTCGATATTTTCCCTAGTTGAGATGAAGAGAAGACTCTGGAGCCGTAAATTTTCCAGCCGAAATAAATTATTATTATTATTATTATTATTATTATTATTATTATTATTATTATTATTATTATTATTATTATTATTATTATTATAAGATTCCATTACTTGTTTGTTTTTTGCCTTTGAGTGTACACAAATTTCAGGAATATTGTACGCCATAGTTTTCACAAAAAGTGTGACTTATATAAAATATTACAGCTAATGAATTGGAAGAACAGATTCGACTTCAGTCTCGAACAATTCGCGAACTAGAAGAAAAAAAAGAATTCGAGAAGGAACAGTTCTCATGTATGGAGAAGAGACTGTATCAGAACTGTGAAATAATACTGTAAGTACCGGATACATATGTTTAATCTTTATTACACATAGACCTACGTTTAGAGCAGGGATGCAGAAGTAGCGAGAGAGGGGTGGAAAGCATGGGGAAAGCGTTGGTTCCCCGTCCACAGTCCACCGGCGTTGAATGACGTATCTCTGGCCCGTACGCAATCACATAAGACAGACACTGAATACAAATCCCCTCCCCTACAAAGTCAATGACGCGAGGATGGAAGGAAGGGATGAGAGACGTATCCAAAAAATGACGTAACGCCACAATTGTCGCCCACTTCTCCAAGCCTGGTTTCTTACTTACGACTTTAGAGAACTCGGAGATTCATTGCCGCCCACACATAAGCCAGCATTCGATCCCTATCGTAAACAAGATTAATCCAGTCTCTACCATCATATCCCACCTCCCTCAAATCCGTTTTAATATTATCCTCCCGTCTACGTCTGGATCTCTCTCCCTCCAGTCTCTCGGCTAACACTCTATATCCATTTCTAGATTTGTCCATACGTGTTACTTGCACTGTCCATCTCAAACGCCTGGATTTAATGTTCCTAATTAATTCCCCCATAAGGATAGGCTATACATAAATATACTTGGACCTCTCCAGATGAATTGACACACAACCAAATAGATCACATCTTGATAGATAAACGGAGACATACTAGTATAGTAGATATTCGAACTTTCAGGGGTGCAGACTATACTTCTGACCATTATTTGGTGATTGGAGAATTAAGAGAAAGATTATCAGTAGCCAAGCGAGTAGAGCAACAAGTTAATATTACTAAATTCAATATTTTGAAATTAAAGGACGAGGACGCTAAGCAAAATTATCAGGTCGAAATTTCGAATAGGTTTGCCACTTTAGAAAGTTCCGACGAAGTTGAGAAAGAATTAGATGTTCATAGCGTGTGGGAAAATATCAGAGATAGTATCAAAATTGCAGCTGAGCAGAGCATAGGTTATTATGAAACTAAGAAACAGAAACCGTCGTTTGATGAAGATTGTTGCATGGTAGTAGAAAGAAGGAAACAGGCAAAATTGAAATTCTTACAGGATCCAGTTGAGGAGAAGAGAGATAATTATTTCAATGAAAGACGGCAAGCAAGTCGTACACTTAGGAATAAAAAGAGAGGTTACTTGAAGGAAAAACTGAATGAGGTAGAAACAAATAGTAAGAAAAAAACATTCGAGATAAATATAAGGGTATAAAGGAATTTAAGAACGGATATCAGCCAAGGGTAAACGTGATCAAGGATGAGAATGGTAACTTGCTTGCAGACTCTCCATCAATCCTAAACAGATGGAAAAACTATTTTGCGCAACTACTAAATGTACATAGACCAAATAGAAATGATCGGGACGAAATTGAAATACAAACTGCTGAGCCATTTATGCCCGAACCCACGCTTTCAGAAGTCGAAATTGCGATAGAAAGTCCTAAAAAGTACAAGTCTCCAGGTATCGATCAAATTCCAGCAGAATTAATACAAGAGGGTGGAAGTGCATTATATAGCGAAATTTATAAACTTGTACTTGCTATTTGGGAAAAGGAAATTGTACCAGAACAATGCAAGGCGTCCATAATTGTACCTATTTTTAAGAAGGGGGACAAAACCAACTGTGGTAACTTTCGAGGAATATCACATTTGTTGACGTCGTACAAAATTTTGTCCAATATTCTTTTGAGAAGATTAACTCCGTACGTAAATGAAATTATTGGAGATCATCAGTGCGGTTTCAGGCGTAATAGATCGACTATTGATCAGATTTTTTGTATTCGACAGATAATGGAGAAAAAATGGGAGTATAAGGGTACAGTACATCAGTTATTCATAGATTTCAAACAGGCATATGACTCGGTTAAGACAGAAGAATTATATGATATTCTTATTGAATTTGGTATTCCCGAGAAACTAGTTCGATTAATTAAAATGTGTCTCAGTGAAACATACAGCAGAGTCCGTATAGGTCAGTTTCTATCTGATGCTTTTCCAATTCACTGTGGGCTAAAGCAAGGAGATGCACTATCACCTTTACTTTTTAACTTCGCTTTAGAATATGCCATTAGGAAAGTTCAGGATAACAGGCAGGGTTTGGAATTGAACGGGTTACATCAGCTTCTTGTCTATGCGGATGACGTGAATATGTTAGGAGAAAATCCACAAACGATTAGGGAAAACACGGAAATTTTACTTGAAGCAAGTAAAGCGATCGGTTTGGAAGTAAATCCCGAAAAGACAAAGTATATGATTATGTCTCGTGACCAGAATATTGTACGACATGGAAATATAAAAATTGGAGATTTATCCTTCGAAGAGGTGGAAAAATTCAAATATCTTGGAGCAACAGTAACAAATATAAATGACACTCGGGAGGAAATTAAACGCAGAATAAATATGGGAAATGCGTGTTATTATTCGGTTGAGAACCTCTTATCATCCAATGTGCTGTCCAAAAATCTGAAGGTTAGAATTTAAAAAACAGTCATATTACCGATTCTTCTGTATGGTTGTGAAACTTGGACTCTCACTCTGAGAGAGGAACATAGGTTAAGGGTGTTTGAGAATAAGGTGCTTAGGAAAATATTTCGGGCTAAGCGGGATGAAGTTACAGGAGAATGGAGAAAGTTACACAACACAGAACTGCACGCGTTTTATTCTTCACCTGACATAATGAGGAACATTAAATCCAGACGTTTGAGATGGGCAGGGCATGTAGCACGTGTGGGCGAATCCAGAAATGCATATAGAGTGTTAGTTGGGAGACCGGAGGGAAAAAGACCTTTAGGGAGGCCGAGACGTAGATGGGAGGATAATATTAAAATGGATTTGAGGGAGGTGGGGTATGATGAGAGAGACTGGATTAATCTTGCACAGTATAGGGACCGCTGGCGGGCTTATGTGAGGGCGGCAATGAAACTTCGGGTTCCTTAAAAGCCATTTGTAAGTAAGTAATTATGTCAGGTGAAGAATACAATACGTGCAGTTCTGCGTTGTGTAACTTTCTCTACTCTCCTGTCATTTCATCCCTCTTAACCCCAAAAATTTGCCTAAGCACTTTATTCTCGAAGGCCCTTGACCTCTACTCTTCTCTCTCAAAGTGAGAGTCCAAGTTTCACAACCATACATGAAACCGGTAATATAACTGTTTTATAAATTCTAACTTTCAGCATTTTTGACAGCAGACTGGATGACAGAAGCTTTTCAATAATATTATAACGGGCATTTCCCACATATATTTTGCGTTCAATTTCTACCCGGTGTCATTTATATTTGTTACTGTTGCTCCAAGATATTTGAGTTTTTCCTACTCTTCAAGGGATAATTTTCCAATTTTTATATTTCCATTTCGTGCAATGTTCTGGTCACGAGACGTAGTCATTTACTTCGTCTTTTCGGGATTTACTTCCAAACCTATCTCTTTACTTCCTTCAAGTAAAATTCCCGTGTTTTCCCCTAAAATCCTTACCAAACAAAATGTTGCGATATCTTTGAATGTTGTAATTCTTTGAGTGAGAATATTGTACCTTTGGTTATGTTAGTGTTACTGCACTCTTTTGTGTTTGAATAACAGCCTTGTTAGCAAGAAATTAACTCAGTTACTGGTGTTATAGAAGTGTTTGTATAGAACTTCTGTATTGTATTATTATGACTGTTGTGTGCATGATATATAAAAAATAAAAAGGCAGTTATTTCTTTTAGTTGGGACAGAAGTAGCTAGTTTTTTTATTAATTCAAATAGTTCATTCTATTTGCATAATCATCATCATCAACATCATTGTCCACTTCAGGCCTGTTGGTCTGTTTCGTCTTCAAGAAAATAAAGTTGTCTCCATTTCATCAAATGTCTACCTTCACTTCGAAATCCGGTTGGATTGTATGAGTATATTATTTTTGGCATCCGTTCTTCTGTCATTCTCACTAAGTGTTCTTGGCAGTCTCTCCTCATTTCATCTATTCTTTCTGTTAGACTAAATATTTGTACTTCGTCCCTTATTTTCGTATTCCTCTTCTTATCTACAATGGAGTAGCCTGCTAGCGATCTAAGGAATCTCATTTCGACAGCTTCAATTCTTCTCCTAATGTCCTGTTCAGAATTCAGTATTCACTTGCATACGTTACTAGTGGGACTGCCATTACTTTATAAAATTTTGGTTGTTTCTCTTGTCTTGTTTTATGCCTTAGTGTTCTTCTTGTGGTACCTATCACATATATTCTGGAATTTCTGAACTTCTACATTAATGTCGTTTTTTGTACTATAAGTCTACAGAAATTATTTATTTATTTATTTACAACTGGTAATGTACTGGAATGACCAGAGTTCAATCCTAGGAGGTGGCGAAATTTTTCTCGTTGCCGAAACATCTAGAATAGCCCCGACAATTACTCAGCCTCCCCCAACGTTCCTGGGGGCAAAGGTGGTCAGAGCATTGTACAGGCTACATCTCTACATTGTCTGCTACACTCTGGTCTTCTATTCAGACAGCCGTGGTTCGATCCTCGTTGACATCAAGATGGGATTTGTAATGCAAAGCAGTTGTTGCAGGGGATCTTTGTTTGGATGATCCCATTTCTCTCTTATCCTATCAACAGTCTTCACCTCCCAATAATTTCGTCTATCATCTGCATTTGTTAAATACAGGTTAGAGTGAAGTTATGGGTTTCTAATGCTGATAAAGGAATGGCTTAGGCCTCTTGGCCCTAGATCTTTCAGGCTACTCATCTGTGATGAGTAGGGACCGTTCATTGTCCCAGGAGGATTCAAGGTTAAGCATTACTGGATTTCTTACTGTGACGGATGAGTGCGTGCATGTAGCAAGCGAAGTAGGGGAGGTCGGGGCAAGTTCGGCACGTTAAGCTAAACATTCTCATAAGTACAGCAAAAATGCAATTTATGTTTCAAAATTTTAATGATAAATCCACATAGTATATTTATATTATGTATATGGATTAGAATTTACAAAAAGTGAAGCATTGAATTAAACACAAATATAAATTAAAGATGCTACGTTTGCCGAAGTTGCCCCACATTCTGGAGCAACTTCGTCAGAATTTGTATCCTAAACAAAAGAACGTATTTCCAAGTTTCGATTAGATTTACAATATAACAAACTACCATGGGGCTAAATTTAACATCTGCACATATCACAAATGAAATGTTCAAATACATTTTCCATATCTGTGCCTATTCATGCGCTCATAACTTGCATTCTTTGCAAGCAATCCATTCTTCCTATGTAAGTTCATATTGTTCGCTGCAGTATATGCAAAATGTTTCTTCGTCTTCAGTGTTGTGTTTAATTCTGTGTATTTTTTGTTTAGACAATTATTTTGACTTCATGAAAGCCTCAAGTCAGGCAGATCCAGCCATCTTCCTGTTTGTGTTGAAAGGATGCTCTATATCAGGGCTGCAGAACTGGGGAAGAGAGTGGTGAAAGCATGAGGAAAGAGTTTGTTTCCCTGTCCACAAGTCCGGAGTTTTCAGTGAGGTTTCTGTGAAGTTTGGCAAGCACAGTGAATGCATAAATCTTCTCCCCCTACCATACAATGAAACGACGGTTGAAGGGAAGGGATGAGTTATGTGTTGCGGCTTGTGACGTCTGCTACAATTGTAGCATAGCTTTTCATTCCTGCTCTATATGATTGGATTCTGCGAATTCGAAAGTTAATCTTCAAAATTTCATTCCAGACTTTCCGAAAAACATTTTCTTCACAATGGTTGCACGCTGTTTCAAATTTTCAGCTATATCTGAAGCAAACACTCTATTAAACGTGACTTTATTTTGTACACCTGGTGCTAGAAGATCTACTGTCAGTCAATATTGAAGTGTATTTCGTGGAACTCTATATATTTTTTTCGACAGAAGACAGGCTTATCTTCCTTTCTTTATGCTCACGTAGACCTTTCTTGAGTGAGTCCTTGTCATATATATATATTTTTTTTCAGTTTTCCTCTTGTAATTTCGAACCATTTTACTGATAATAAATAGGCAATTGAAGTGCATAATTGCTTGAAATTACTTTAAATATCATAATTACTTATTTTATATAGTTAGCAAACAATACAAAACCATATATTCTTCTTTCTTTCCATTTTGGCAACATCGGCAGCTTACTGCCGAAGTTGCCCCAATTGGTAGGAAAAAAATTACTAATCAGCACCCTATTAGAGGCTTTCAACTGCCTTCCCAAACTCATAATCTAATACAGATTTGGTCATTCTCAATAATGATGCCACTCACTACTATCATGAGTGTTCTCATTACGGGTTCCTTAAGACATTCGATATCATAATTACAATAAGCCATGAGTTAAAAAAACATATTTACCTGTCAGAACTTCAAATATCTCTCCATACATACAAGCGTTATTCACATGAAGCGGCAATGTTTTCTCAGCACGCTAGTCTCGAAACAAGCTCCTATTTGCTCAGGTCCTCAAAATAAATGTTATGACGAAGTTGCCCCTAATGTCGAACTTACCCCGAACTCCCCTACTGGTGTCTGCTGACGCAACTCCTGTTTGGTCAAGTTGGGCAGAACAAACCCTAGATCACTTTAACAATTTCACTAATTTTTATAATTTATATTATTTACACTATGTAGGCTACACTAGAAAACACTATTATTACACTATGATAAAGAATGTAGGTCTACATTGATCAAACAATATTTACACTATTACGAGTAGCCTATGTATACTATAGTGTATTGTAATGAAAGATACTACATTTCATAATACTATAGCCTATTTATTTTGGAAAAAGTGTATAAATGGGCTTCAGACATTGACTACTTTCAAAGAGAATGCTTTTCCTCTTTACAATATGATCTTTCTTCAAAATTAATTTTTAAGAATATAATTTTTAATTTTAATTCTCTTTTATTACGAAATGTCATTCTTTTGACACAAATTGTTTTGTTTAACATTAAATTGTAATTGTTTAACTCTTCGAATTATATGTAACTTAACACATCTACATTTTACTATTATTATTATTATTATTATTATTATTATTATTATTATTATTATTATTATTATTACTATTACTACTATTATTATGATTATTATTATTATTATTATTATTATTATTATTATTATTATTCCTCCATTGCTTTCTGTATTGCCGTTATTTCTATTTTCTATGCTTTTTTATACTGCTTGAGTGCAAGAGAAGGCCTTACGGTCTCAACTCTGCCAGCATAATAAATTATTTAGATAAATGAGTAAATAATTTAACTTGTATTAAAGATAATCTAGTATCAGTTTTTATCACTATAATGCATTGTAAACTGTCTATGAGGTCTAGTTTTGAATCATGAATAGAACGTCAAATTCAGCACAAACAAGATGCTGTGGCACGAGTCAAATATTTATTTATTTATTTATTTATTTATTTATTTATTTATTTATTTATTTATTTATTTATTTATTTATTTATTTATTTATTTATTTATCTATTTATTTATTTACTTTTCTCACAGATTTGCGTACAATATATCTTCTAAAACGTGTTTTACGTATGTGAGATTTAAATTGGAATAAAAACGTCTTTGTTATGTAGGTGTCTACCATCACTGGTATTTCTGTTCCTTTAGAGGTATTATGATAGCACTGCATTATTATTATTATTATTATTATTATTATTATTATTATTATTATTATTATTGTAGGGATTCGGGAGTAAAACATGGTAAGTGGCGTTTTAGTGTTTTGAAGTTATTAGGTAGGTAAACATTTATACATGCAACTTTTGTATAGTTACCAGGAAAGTAAATCTGCATACTTCTGCAATCTGTTGAGATATTGGTCAACTAGCTACTGCATTAGACGCAAAATGTAAGATACAATGTTATAAGCTACATATCTAATTTTTGACCAAATTGTCAGTTACCATGTTTTACGCCCGAGTCCTTCATTTTATTTAATTTACTCTTGAGCATGTTGTATTATTTGCAGCCGAACAAAGTAAATTACAGTATAAATTGCACAAGTTATAAATAACCTAGGTAACTTTATTACAAAAAAAAATTGCACCATGCTCTATTTTTATAAAAAAAATGTAAGATGATGACATTTTATTTCTTCCTTATAGTTCAGCCTTAGAACAAGAAAAAGCAAAAACATGCCAGCTTGAGAGTGTCCTGTTGAAAGAGAGATATAACTTTCAACAATTGTACTCTCTGTTGCAATCAGAGAGGGCAAGTGCTGAGATAGAAAAGCTTAATAGAGCTGAAGAAATTCAGGTGAGGCTTCTTATAAATTATAAATCTGTTGACATTGTAGTTTATCGAAGACATTGTGACTACTGGACAAGGTGGTTGTGTGGTGAAACACTAGACTAGTATTCCGAAGGTCGCGAGTTGAAATTCTGGGCTGGCCATTCTTCTCGGAGTTAGTCTGTTCTTAAAAATGTCAATGCCGGATTGGTCCCCATTTCCACTACAAACCAACAGGAAATTTTTACAGGATATTAATCCTTACTAGTTGTAAATATATCTACTATATGGCATAGTAGCTCATAGAAGTGTTGAAAGATGGCAGCTTTTCTATGTATCAACAAATGTTAACAGTTGTTCAGTAACAGCAACAAAAAAATTCAACTTTAACTGATCACTTACACATAAACTGAATATACTGTACATTGCAGAAATGTGTTTTCTTAACGTCCATTTCTATCCATTTCTTGTTTTATTTACAGATTTGATCATTTATGCTTGTACGTGGTTATGAAACTTACATTGAGCATAATAATATGCTAACTAGAATTTACATTGGTGCCGCTATTAAAGGATTCCATTTATTTTGTAAACTGTCAGTGAGAGCGTAGGTTTACAAGTGATGACATTTCTTATGCACGATTCCGCTCTGTTTTCCTGTGTTTTGTTTGTTGCTTTTTCTGTCTGTTTGTAGGTCAAGTGTTATGAATAATCTATAACAAAGATACATTCAAGGAGTAAATTAGGTGAAAATAAGCATTCTTTTCCCAGTCGTGTGAATCAGGCGCTGCCCGAATTGTACAAATTCACGCTACAGGAGAGCCGTCATTTTTTGTATCTGATGCTGTATATGTCAATCAGAACCTCAATCAGAGGATAATATGCAGTAAAGCACATAAATAGTTGTACATGTGAGTGACAAACATGACAACCAGGATCCGTGCAGGGTCGATAATGCAGTTATCTGTAAGAAATCGGGGGATCTGGTCGATGCGTCATGCATAATTACAAAAATTATGTATAATGTGCTTGATTGCAACCCAGTGTTTGGAGTATATTATATACATAGGTAGAAAATCATAATATGAGTGGATTTACTGTGTTAGCTTACGACATATTATACCTATATTTTATTACAATGTATTAAATGTTAAATTACATACTCTTCAAAGCCCTTACCTGCCTGCTATGTTTAGCATGAACTGTGTGTTGGCTATTATCCAATCATGAAGTAGCTGTATTACATTTGTTTTAGCAAAAGGATATGTTGCTGGGATATGCATTAGAGAACGGAGAGAAGTTGAAATTACAACTTGAACGAGAGAAAATGCTACGGGAAGCAGCAGCAACTGGCGAAATACCAGTCATAACTCAAGAAGTTCACACGTACACAAAAGAAACGTATATTATTTATCAAACACCAACATCTTGTGATGTGAGTACATAATACATATTAATCATACTTTCTAGAATAAGGCTTTATTTTACCGAAATATTAGGTCCAACTTCTTCACATCCATTCTACAGTCACAATATATGTTTTTAATTATAAGTCACCGTTTCTCAACCTTTGTAATACCTCAGCCCGGGAAATTCTTAAAAAAATAGTGCGGCTCCCAGTTATAATTATTTTTAGGTATTGTATATCTTTAATGATTTTTGAAAATATTATATCCCCTTGGAATTAAATAAATAGTTATATTATAGTCACAAAAATAATGTTTAGAATCTTAATGGTGGTTATTGCTGCCAACAGTTAGAAAATAACTGCAGTTGTAGTATTTTTGTGTACCTGAAATTCGAAACTAAGTTGGTAAAAGAAAATTCAACCTGAGAACTAGAAAATCACTATAATTGACTAGCATGTGTAGTAATAGGGAAAAAATTGGTTAGGAACCACTTTTAAGGTATTATGTAAGCTGATCCGTACTACACAACGGAATCATATGAAACTTTAGAGTACATGTTGCAAATTGAAATACTATTATTAATTGTTTTTCAAATTTTGAAGGTGTACTCAGATGTGAAAACCGCGGACATCTGCATTGTTAGCAGCAACCTGCAAGAAAATAAGCAGGAATACATGGAGGTCGCAGCTCTTCATCAAACTGAAGAGGGATCGTAATTTTTGAACGCTAATGTGTTGTGAAATTATATTGTTACAGAGTCAAATATTTTAATTGTGTGTACTTACGAGTATCTATTCGACATTGTCATAACTCACTGTTAAATTTATGATTTACCGTGGTCAAATAAATGATTCTCTTATGATAGCTAGTCTGAAATTATTGTTTTAATACAAGGTAATTCAGGGCAAGTTGCCCCATTTAAAGTTTTTATCGTTTAAAAATGAAACATACCAAAGCAGATATTTTATTCGTGTATTACAGCAAGTGAAATACATTAAAGTTTTATGTAAAATATGAAACAATAACAATAAGTGGTAAAATAAAAATTAATCAGATACGATATCATTGTATTATACATAATATAGGGGAGAGATGCCCCGCTGTGATAATTGCCAAATTAAACTATTAATTTGATAAATGACACTCTAAATAATGTTCCTTATTTTATTTTTGCATTAAGTTCATTTTCTGAGCTTGTTTTCCAATGTGACCACATAACTTATGCTTTGACAACATTCTTTATTATTATTATTATTATTATTATTATTATTATTATTATTATTATTATTATTATTATTATTATATTATTATTATGTTATGGTATGTTTATTAATATTATTATATATTATATTCAAAATGTGAATTGTCAATTGCACGAAACGTTAAACAAACGTTTCACAATAAAGTCAGAACTCAAACTAACGATCGGATGAATATCGCTCTTAAAATGAATTTGAAATCGACAATGCACAATGTTTAACATCTGCACGGCAGAACTGTCAAAACAACGTTTACATATTTAATAGTTAAGTGTTTAGTAGTTATGTACTTAAGTCCCCGTATTGGCTTTGGAGTGTGTACTGTAGAAATATTTAATACATTATGTACAGTATTGGCCTCCAAAACTAAAACACATCAGCTGTTTCTCAAACACTGTAGCTAACCAAAAAAAAATTGCAAGGTCAGATTCATGTTTTTTGGCCCTGAATTAGTAGAAATTGACTATTTTGGGAAAGGAAACATGTGCAAAATGTTTTTTGTTGTCCTGTGTAATATATCTGTGTAACTTACAGAACATTAATTTTTTATTACTATTATAGAAATTCATTATATTACTAACAAGTACAGAGTTCGTTGCTCTGTTTCACAATATTAAGTTAGCAGTAGGCCTAGTAATAACAGAGTAGTAACAGTAATAATAATAGTGGTAGTTGGTAGTAGTAATAGCAGTAGTAGGACTAGGCCTAAATTAATTGCAGCTTACATTTTCTCACCAGTTCGAAGACGAAGTTAAAGCCGCTGGTATTTTATACTACATAGCCTATGTAGGGTAAATTAGGGTCTGTTGGACAGTCGGGCATGTTGGACACTTTGTACTTTAACGTGTTACCTCGCCACTTGTGGGCACCACATTCTACTAGAAGTCGTGGCTACTTCCGTCATTGACTTCTAGTAGAATGTGGTGCCCACAAGTGGCGAGGTAACACGTTAAAGTACAAAGTGTCCAACATGCCCGACTGTCCAACTGACCCTAATTTACCCTATATAAAATGATTTAGATCAAATAATGTGGTCTAGTAGCACTCGTAGAGGTGAAGGTGAAGTTAACGACATCAAAACGTTTACATGATGAGTTATAATTTAGGAAACCTTACATATAGGAACAAAAAACTGTCATTTAGATATATTTTTTATTATTATTAACCATACTAACTAGTCCTACATTCTTTACTGATTTTTATAACGAATTTGCTAACTTGACTTGTAGGCCGATATTATTTTTTGTCATAGAATAATGGCTCCATACTTTACAAGAACTTTTTTTAACTGATAGGCCTATGTTGTTACTCATTTTTTTTTGGAATAGACCCTAGACAAAGACAACTGTTCTAATAGCCACCCCCTTTTCCTACAGACCTTATTATTTCAATACGATAGAATAGTATTCGCCCTTTTTATTTAGGCTATTCTCCAGAACCTAGGCCTATAGGGTCTACAAATGAGTAATAGGGAAAGCTAATTATTTCATTTCATAATATGCCCTACAATTAGAAGCCTTTATATCCGGTTATTTATTGATTTTGTATGGTGACAACACCGGACATTTAACACATGGTAATGTTTACAACCTGTTATTTATTTTTAGTGCAGGTTCTATCAGAAGTTTAAGGGCACCCCTTCCAAAAAGATGTTCCTCTCCTGTCCTTATGCTTATGTGGTAGGGGGCGGATGTTGATCACCTAAGAATCTACTTAAAATGATCACTAAAATGTCCTTAAACTAATGGGAAAATAACATAAAATTAAAAGAAAATAACATTTAAATATTATTATTCATCGTACTCGCACCACAACTATCATTCACCTTGTTTGAGTGACTGTCCTGTAAACCTCGGAGAGAGGAGGCAACTTCCTGGAATTTAGCTAAGATAAAGAAAAAGAACATGCAACAAAATGAAGGTTTTAAGGAAAAACTATAGAGTTTAATGAGGGTTTATAATGTGTTTCAATCAGGGGTGGTCCATATCAGTCAGTGGTTTCATTCTCCTCCTTCCGTGCTTCACTTTTGTTACCAGATCTTCCAGATGAGGGAGTGTGAATGACAAAACAAATTGTGGGCGCAGCGTGCATTCTTGCAATCTTTGTGTTAAAAATACTGTCTATTAATCCCTTCCGAATCACATCCTGTCCTAGACACGGTGACAGTTTCCCCCCCTCCAAACATAAATAATAAAGACACCCTCTTACCGACAAAAGAACAGTAGCGGTCAAAGCCCTCACTTAAACTAAGCTGTTGTCAAGCATTTTATAGGCTATTACTTCCGTTGTGTGAAGTGAAGCCTTCAGTGGAATGAGATAAGGATTTTAGTGTCTGTTCCAAACTATAAAACTCAAACGTCACTGTTATTCACTTATTCAGTAGGTAATTACTACTGACCTATTTGCTTAGAAAATGATTTAACAGGCCTTTCGGTAAAGGAGAAATTAAAATGCATTCCAAATGATCTAAAAGTTCTTCAAAGTATTAAAAATGACCAAAAATGCCGAAAAAATACAAAAATAACGTATTAGTTCAAAAACGTAAAAAAATGCAATGTAAGAAATTATTTTTTTACATTGATATGTACATAGAAAGGATTCTATATTAATAGGCATCGTCCTAATGTGAAAAATAAGAAGATGACTTTTCATCAACATCCGCCCCCTGTTATGTTGTTATGTGAAATTTCCTGATGTTTATAAAGCGACCAAATGCCTGTGAAAAATAAAGTTTTTTACTGCAAACACAATCTCTCTATCTTTCAAACCATGGATCATATAGGCCCTAACAATTTTTCTGTTATGAAAACTTACTCAAAAATTACATTTTTTGTAAGAAAAAAAATAATTACACCAGAATGGATGTATTTAGGGCCTAGATCAATGAATTTTGGGATAGAGTTAGAAGAATCTGAAAGGCCTCTTGTGTTAATATTAAACAAATTGTGACACCTCGTTAAACACGAACAACGCTTTTATGATTGTGGAAACAACATTTGTGTCAAAAGTAATAAATGTAATCTGTAGCTCTATTTATTGCGAACTTAATTAACAAAATCGGAAATTCAGGCTGTGACGAAGTGCACGGAGCACGATTCGTAAATGTGAAACGCATGAATCGAACCGAGATCAATTCCATTTAATGGCCTTCATTTTGAATACGAAGCCGAGCGTTGAAACGCGTCACCCCGTTAACAATTACAACAATGCTAAAAATTGACTTTATTCTTGCGGAAAATATACAAAATGTTAGCATAATGACTGCGCAGACAATTAAATGTTCCATTTGGGAACTCGGCCTTTTGTCTCACTTTTCATTTATAAATACATAGAACTGTAACGTTGAGATGAATGTGCTTCGAAATATCGATAGCAATAATAAAAGTTCACGTGGCTTCAAATAGGATTATTGTTCACACGAAGACTATAGCACAAAAAGATAGGCCTATAAGTTCTTGACGTCCTCTATCACGTATAGCTGGTGTATAAATAATGGAATTGCGGAGTACGACTTTACGCTTCTCTAATCCGCCGAGTTTCAATAGATAGGTCATCTAAGTTCTAAAATTCCTTCGCATAACAAACAGGCTTCTTTTTTACAGTTCCCGAAATCGAATGTTGATCTAGACCTATCTATGACTGCTGTTGAGACATAGGCCTAATCGGGTTTAAGAGAGTCGTACCCTTATTCAGTCATATCAAGTTCTCCGTCAATGAAGGTTTTATGTTACACCAAACTTACCTAATACGTCAGTGTTCAAATATTAAACATAAACCAGTGTAATCTTTTCTTGGGTGAGATGTATTCAAGCCTATTGCTTATTTCACTGCCATAGGCTAAATTCTTCCGAAATTATCATATGAAGGGGTGAGAATGATATGGCCTAGTCTTAAGCCACACAAACAAAATTTTATAGGAGAGCGTATTGAGAGTTTATAGATAGTCCAATGCTATTAGGTGCGGTATTACAATTTCTACAGCGTACGCTATAGCCTACTTAGCCTACGTCATTTTGTTGAGTAAATGCTTGTCTATAATATTCTACTACTAGATGTTGTTTAGTAAACTGTCCGAAGACAGGTTTGAACCTCATAAGTAACACCAATAAGGCATCACCTCATGAGGCAACTAGGCCAGGAGATAATGAGGTAGGGTGGCCAGTTTCTTTTCCCTTCCAATGCATATATCGCCGATTAGCTATATATTCCATTAATCAGACTTCAGATGAATACAAACAATTGCTCTTCCTCTGACACATATCGTCAAGTGAGATGTAGTCTACTGCCTGATAATATATAAGTAGGCCTACATATCAGCCAGAACCTCAACCAGAGGTACTAACTTATATGTAGGATAAGAAATGAATTCATACAAAAAACTATTTTTGTTAAAAGTTCGGCTTCCGACTATCTCATTCTCACCCCTCCATTTAAGGGCCCATAAGGAAATATGGCGGATTGAGATATTTGCAATCAAAGATTTAATACAAGTTTTAAGAAATAAAAATTATATTTAAAATGTAGGCCTATGTGAGGCAACATTATAAAATATTTGGAGTACTATAACAAAGAATGTTATATTTTTATAATTAAAAATAGGCCTACTACCGTGTGAAAATATAACAATAATAATAAACTTGCGCATGGATCCTTTTTCCAAAAATCGACTAAAAATGAGTTTTATAGGAGTAAATAATAGGCTACTATAATGTATTTAATTGTATATGTAACACACAGTATTTGAAATACAATCTGCCGTATTTGTTACAATTTCTTGCACAGTTAGGCCTATAGCCTACAGTTTACTTTCATGAAGTAGTCTATCCAACCAAATGCAGCACTCTTTGTCCATGTATTTAAACAAGTCACGAACATCATTTTCTTTCTCATTTTTCACTGGTGCCTGATTCACGGTTTTCAGTTTAAGTTAATACCTTTTAGCTGTTGGGTGCTGTATTTGGGTTATTTTTTTATTTAGTAGGTTATTTCACTACATCTTATCAACATCTTAGGTTATTTAGCGTCTGAATGAGATGAAGGTGATAATATCGGCGAAATGAGTCCGGGGTCCAGCACCGAAAATTATTTTTAAATCGGTTTAAATTCAGTTGAAAGTTGTCCAGAATAAACGTAGTCTACCTATCTTACAACACACTAGTCCAGTGGTCATCCAAGGTAACTTTTACTTGGTGAGATTAGTCATTTTTAATAGGTAACTTAGGCCTAAATTGTGTGACTGTAGGTAGGCCTAATGTTCTGTAATTTTCTAGTTCGTTTCTAAATAACCTCTATAGGCCTAAGTCTAAGTTCTATTCAGTATCACGTCGAAATCATTTATATGGAGAGTAAAGTTGCCTAATGCCGTGATATCCTTAATTCCGTGATACGTTTTTTTTTTACTGAATGTCACGGATTGGGTATCTTGCTATGAAGTTCACCGATGTCTCAAAAGTAGCTGAAAGACGCGCTCTTTGGAGAAAGATGTCTGGCGCTATGATCGAACGGTAAAGCTTTGATTAACATTCAGTTTTAAAAAAGTATCATGGGGTTGGGGGTACCACAGCATTAGGCAACTTTACCCTATGCCAAAGTGCTTGTACTAGATAAATATTAGATTAACGTATAGTAGACTAAATGAAAAATAATATCCAATTGGGAGCATATAGCCTAATTAAAAAGAAAATGATGTCTAAGTTTAGACTTCAGTAACTTTTTTCAGTGTAATTGTGGTTTAGCCAATTCTGGCACTTAACCACTCAATTATAAACAAATCATTTAATATCGTTATCAGCTTACGAATCTCTGAAGAAGAATGTTGGCTAATTGAAGCGGTGAGATCAATAATCATTCAAGTCCATTTACACAAGTTCGACAAAAATGCAAAAAACATTTTTTATACCTTACCTAATTATTATTTTTTGCAGTAATATTTCTGGTTGTTTTGGAGATGATCAAGACAAAGTAGAATACCAACTTTTAAGGTCATAACACTTGTGGAAATATTAAAAATTTAATTTAAAATTTGCAAAAAAAAAAAATGAATGACCAGAAGTGGATTTGAATGGTTATTGATCTCACCGCTTCAATTAACTTACGCTATGCTTCAACGACAGACCATTCTTAAGACATTGAAATAAGTCGTAACTTATCACAATTCCTAAATTTCACATTGTATTGTGCCTTTATTAATTGATTCCTGAGCGGAGAGTAGGCCTACACCCGATAACTTAGGCCTACTCTTTTGTGAAACTGACTGGAATGAACTTAAATATAACCATATAGATTAATTGTTTATCGAATTATTAACTTATAGCCTATAAGATCAGACGCTGCAGAAATGAGGTTATAACTCACAGTAAAATACACACATGCAGATTTTCAAAAAGGAGATAAAATCAGAGATCACTTTCAATGAAAAATAGTCGGAAAGAAATAACTTAAGTACACAAAACAATTTGAAGAATTTTAAATAAAAAAACAACACAAAGTGTAGGATTTAAAACTAATTTACAGTTTTAATATGAGATTTCAAACTTAGGATCTATTATGGTGGATATAGAACTTTTGAACATTAAAAGCAGTAATTTAATTTGCATTCAATGTTAATTTGAGGCGTAATAGGCCTAAGTAGGCCTACTAGTTATTACAGAGATGCAATAGACCTCATGAACTAGTGGTGGTGGTGGTGGTAGTGGTGGTGGTGGTGGTGGTGACAGAAATATGACAGTTTTAACAAATAGCTTCAATTTTTTTAACTTCTATCACAAGATGATTTTGTTAAGAACTGTAGTAGGCCTACTGTAGGTCTAGCTAGAGACTATTGTAGCAAGAAAATAAGTAGAATAGGCCTAGCTATGAGACAACCTATTAGGGCCTACTGTAGAAACTTCGAAATCTAAGCCCCTATCTATTGTTCAATAAGATTTTAGGCCTACTCTTAGATAAGCCTAAGTTTTATTAGACTCTAACCTTCTTCTATGCCACAGACTATTAGACCTATCTTACTTTCATACTTAGAACTACGCCTATATGTAGGCTATAGCCTGTTCTTTGGCTTCTCAATGCGAAGCAGATCTGTGCACAATAATATTGTAAGTTAAATCTAAGTAGAGTGGATTTCGTAAAATAGGGCCTACAAACAGTTCAGGCTAATTGTTAAAGACTATTTTAACAATAACATAGATTTGCTGCTCATAGGTCTATCTGACAAGAACTGTTTTTGACTAACCTAAACTAATGTGAATGATTATAACTTAATCAAGCCTATAAAATATGACTCTATCCATTAATGTAATTGAACCGTTTATTTCATAAACCATCTATCTCAAGTTGACCAATAAAAACTATAGGCTCACTTCGCCAAGAAATCTTTTTAGGCGATAAAACATTAACTTAATAGATTTAAAAGAATCACCTTTTAAATACTGGTATGGTGTTGTCAAAATTATTATGCTTTCTTCGGCCTCTAAACAATGTTTTTAAAATCTGTACATTGGCTATGGGGATTCTGAAATAAAGTGCTCTTCCAATTAATAGACTAATATTTAGGCCTATTGATAAAGATATTAATACATGCCATTTTAATGAGAACAAAGGGAAAATGACTTAGAAAGTCTTAGTTGTTTGTATGCCACACAGGTTTCAATTTAAAACAGAAAAAAATAATAAAATAAAACAAAAAAAAACATTTTGTTCTTACAAAATTTAGGCCTAATATTGAGAACCATTTTAGGCAGAATTCCTAGCCTATTCCTGTAGTCGACAACTTCAGTAGCCTATATCATAAGTTATAGAAATTTTAATAGGCTTGTTCTCCGGTGTTTTACAAAAGTTTCTGCGACTCCTTCAGTTTTTTTCTTATTCATTGGGATCATTCCACTATGATAAGCATTCTGCGATAGTAGTGCAGGAACATCAGCAGTTTTCCCGAGACTAAAGTTAGATGAAGACAAGCCACCAATGAGCCACTTTACGACAATTTTACCAGGTGTTTGCCTACTGTAGACAGACTGTTTGAATGATGATAGACTATCTTGAATGGAATTCTCTGATCTTTTGGTTACCATACCTCGTCCAAAAGTTTCATCAGAGTTTGTCATTTTTTGTACGAACGTGACCACCAATCTATGAAAGATAGGATTTCATCAGTCGACACCTGATGAATGGAAAAGCGACCGATTCTACTTGCCTTCTTCATGATTTGTGTATAGGCCTACTGTCCAGGGGTATAGACTCGATCAGCTTTCCTCTAATGTTTCTTGATTGAACCAAAATTGCGGTCACAAGAATGGAACGAATACCCACGTATTGGAAAGTAGTGGCTGGCTGCCAACCGTAGGCCTACGTATTTTAGAGCAGAAATCTGTATGTTTAGGCATTTGAAGGGTTTCTGTATCAAAATATGAAACATGAGTGTAGTCAAAGTTCACATAGGCTTAATGGATTTCTGCACTAAACGATGTGTAGGCCTAAACCTACATCTAAGTATGAATCTAAACTTAACTCCATTTTACCTATTTTATTCGATAGGGGATTTCTGAAATAAACGTTTAAATTGAGATGTAGCCTAAGTTTGTATGCTACTTAACTCCATTAATTAAAAAATATTTTTATTATTGAAATTATTAAATTTCTAATAAGGATTTTGATCGACCAACTGTAGGCTAACAAGCGTATAAATAATTATGCAGTATGGACACTTCGCGTCGGTACCTTTGATGTAGCAGGACTGATTTCAATGAACTTCAAACCAGTTTGAGTGCAAGATTCTGGTTTCTCCCTGGAGTTGGCACTGACATCACATCAGCTAGCAGTCGACATAGCGGAAATATAACACATACAATTAATACATCTAGGTACATTATGTACTCAAAATAAATTGGACCGATGAAATAATAAATCCTTCATTAACTGTAATGTCTAGACTCTAGAGTACTTTTATAATGAGAGTTGAGACGTTGACCCCAACAACAATAATTAAAATATGTAATGATTTGATAGCGCTGAAAGTAGAAAAACAAAACTCCTATGAGAAGTAAAACCATTTTACTAATATTATAATATATACAAATATTAAACGAATTTGATGCATAATTTATAATGTATTATAGTCTATTATTTTATAATGTAGCCTAATTTATTATATATAAAATATAAAAAAAATAGCCTTTTACAACTAGTAGCCTATGTCACTGAGAAATAAGGAAAAGCTGTTAATTTGAATTTATATGAAGCAAAGCGTTACTGGATTATGCAATAAGGTAGGCGATAGGCCTATTTGGATCCTGTGTCTCAACTCTATACTCAATTATTATCTTAGCGTGTGCTCGTTTACACTAACCTCTAGCGCTTGAAAGTGGAACTAAATGCCGGCGCACAGAAACAAAACACAGGAAAATTCGCTCAGTGTCACATTCTTTGTACTCCCTATTCGCTGGGCTAATCTTCTTCAGTTGACTTTCTTTTACGTTAAGAATTTCTTAGACCCTAATTGAGAGCATATGCAACACTAACTTGCAAATAAAAGAAGGACTGGAACGAACTTTTAAAAATACAAGGAGATTAATATTTTTTTTTTAAATTATGTCTATTAGAGAAATTTACAAAACGATACATAGACCTACATAACTTACATAGTGTTCTGTTCAAGGGCAGGTCTTTCACTGCAAACCTAGCATTCTCTAATTTTTCCTGTTTCCTGTCTTCCTCTTAGTCTTCGCATATGATCCATATACCTAAAGCTTTTCTTCACGACTGTAGGTAGAGCGAGAAGGAATAAAATTACATAAAACTCATTAAAGGATTTGAGATGTATCTGATTGTTTGAATGGCCTAGTTGTAATAACATTAATTCTCATTAATAGTAGACTATTAATGTTTTACTTTGGCCTACGAGTATTTATTAATTCTCTAATGAGGATTCTGATTAAAGTAACCCGTGCACGGCTGCTTCAAGCCGATGCACCTCGGAGGTTAGACGTGCTCTGTCAGCCATCATACGTTTCAGCGAGCAGTTAATTGCATGGCGTGTCATCGAGATAACCTGCAAGTGTATACAGACACCTTGCCGCAGCCACGGCCTGAGGAGCAGAGGCGTTCACTCCGAAACCATGCACAGCATAGTGTGACGGCGGCCTCTCTCCTCTTCGCGTCCAAGAGCCACTTCATTGGAGGAGAATAGGAACCAACCAGCAACGTGGCCACGCCTAAGCTGTGCCCTGATTGGCACAGATGTTAATGAGCCGGAGCGGTAATGGCTGGTTACACGTCCAGCGGGGAGCGTCGTTCCATACAGCCCTTGGGGGAGTCGAAACGGAACTTTGAAGCCATTTTCTGGCGTGTTTATTATTCTTAGTACTAAGGAATTTTACTGTTTCTCAATGTAGAGGAGGGAGGGTGCGGCAGGGAAGGCGGGAGTGGAGGGGTTTGTGGTTGTGTAGCATGTGTTGTGATGTCTAGGGTCCACTCCAGATGAGTGGAAGGGCAGTCAGTCCGAACGTTCGTTCACTGCACATACGACGCATTTGATCCAAGTGGGCTGCGTCCGGTGATTCTACAGTTCACGACGTAACATTAGACTAGTAAAAAAAAAAGAGAGAGAGGAGAGAGAGAGAGAGAAAACACCTGGTGTGTGTTGCGAAATACAATCATAAACTAATAAACAATCTGCACGGCTTTTCCCGCCTCCTACTCCCGGTTTCCACTACACAAATTTGACGTCTTGCTAGTGTTTCGAGTGCAGCGTTCACATTAATAAAAACGCATTGTGATTTCTTAATTTGTGTTAGCGTGTGCATCACATGGAGGATACTTCGTTATGAGGGATAGCATACAATTCCGCAACTTTGATGAGACATTCTAAACACAAGAGAGTCGAGACTGCTGCACGCTGACCCGAGATTTGGTCCCTTCCGAAACTACAGGAATGGATGCTGGTGAGTAAAACAGCAAATTATTTCGTGTCCGTCATTTTAATTAAGCCTTACGAAGCGATAGGGCGACATTTTTCTACAAGAGCCTTTTAAAAATTGCACGTTATTTTCTTATTTTATTACAATCATAATATTTCATTCCGGGCGATATTAGACATCATCTCATCTCATCTCATGAACACAATAGGCTAAGCTTAGAAGCGGCTTCCTTCTTCCGGTTGCGTCCGGATTGATTCCCAAATCCTCATGAATGACGTCCGAGTTGATTCCCCTTTGGACGAATGAACCAGAAAAAAAATTGTCGCATTAACATGAGTACGCAATATGGATGTTCTCTCTAAAATGAAAACCCTATTTTTAGATGGGATGTTCAAATCCTGTCCGTCGCTTTTTTTTATCAGATTTTCATAGAGCATGAATCAAGGAATAACCATTATCTTCCCCTGGTTTTCTTCTTCCTGCCAGGTAAAACTGTTGAAATATACAAAATGGATCTTCAAGTACTAAAAAATCATACAAATCCTGATGTTGTTTTCATTGATTTTGAGAAAAGCATTCACTGGGCAGTTCTCTCAGTTTGGCCTGAAACTATACTGAAAGGCTGCAGGTTCCATTTGGCGCAACGTTGGTGGAGGAAAATAAATGCTGTGGGCTTGTCAAATGAGTTTAAAAATAAAAAAATCTGAGATAGGGAGATTTTTAAAATGTTATTTGGTTTACCCGTACTTCCACCGATTGAAGAAGCAGCAGACTGTTTCACTTTTGATCTCATGGCTCGTAAAACCGTGAATGAAAAGCTGGATGAGTTTTTTTAATTACTTACTGGATACCTTCAGCGAAGAAAATTGCGAATTTCCACATGTAATGTAGGCAGCATTTAGTTCAAACACGGAACGCACTACAAATTGTTGTGAAGAGTTTCACAGTAAGTTCAATGTAGAATTCTATTCACCTCATCCGAACATTTTTCACGTCATTGAGGTTTTAAAAGAAATTCAATGTAAAGCTTTGAAGCGATGAGAACACCCAGAAAAGAAAAGAAAAGAAAAGAAAAAAAGGAGCAGTAGGTAGGCTTAAGATATTGAACAGCAAATGATTAATTACAGTAGCGCAGCAATTAGCCGTTTTGATTATTTAACGCTTGTGTGTTGGAAGTTCCTCCCCAATATTAAGTAATTATTTTTAGTCGTTTAGTATTTGCGTGTAGTAGTTGATTCCTTGTAAATAGACAGTCCTAAGTCTATACTAAATGGGAAGGAAAATGTGGGAATCAACTCGGATAAAATGTAAGCAGGCTCAATTCAAGAACGGGGAATCAACTCGGACATCACCCATGCGGGATAACTTCGATAACTGGGTATCAATTCGGACGTTTGGGAATTTATTCGGCTGCAGCGCTTCTTCCTACGTGGGCTACTGCAGGCCTAGTTCGTAGTCACGTGCACAGATTTTCCAGAAGAAAAAATACAATTCGTGTCCATCATACAAATTACGAATTTATTCCGATGCCCGTTTTGTAACGTGAAGATTGCAAATCTTAGGTATATTACATCATAATATGTTTAGTGCCATTTTTTCATAACAGCTTAATTATAATCCTGAATACCGGGCATTATTGGTAGAGTCCTGCGTTTCGTTACCTAGAGTCTCCAAGCAATCCGCAACAGTGTAGGTAGGCTTATGTATGGAGTAGGCCTATAGATTGGCGGCATACGATCTTACGTAGCCTTACAGTTCAAGTCTGCTATTCAGTGAACATGCGAAAACAAAACAAATCTAGGCGCTCGGAGATTAGTGGATTCCCTGTTGATTTATACAGGCCACTATGACATTTCGATTCGATCCATGTTGTTGCAAACTTTTATGGATTGAAGCAATGTACTGAAGGACCATTTATTGAGATAAAATCAGATTTCAGTGTTTCAACGTGTAACTTGTTCCATTGACCAGTCGGTGTTAGAATCAGTGCACTGAACCCCCGCTTACATACGGCTGTAGAAATGGGAATAATTTCAACCGCACACAGGGCGAAATTAATTTTGAATTTTCTTCGTAGATACGAAAGTCTTTCATAAGTGATGCGCACATGTTTTCACTTATTACACCTTCCTACATAAGCGAGGTGTAGACATATCGCCATTAAACACATGTTCACATTCAACTAAGGGTCATATAACGGGATTGAAGGCTGATGCATCCGATAAAAGGTCGATGTCTTCAAAACGGCTCGTATTGTTCACAAAAAAGACTGAAAAAATGTTTTCGGAAATTTAAAAATTTTTGTTGTTAAAATTTTTTGATCTTCAATTGAGATTCTTTCGAATGTATGGTCTTCCTCTAATTTCCGAATTACCTTCTTCAACCGTAATGAATGAACGATTTTTTATGTTTCTAGCGCTTTTATGGCTAATTCAATTTCTTGTTTTGCCTTAAGAGCTGAATGTGTAGGCCTATGTACGATTTTGCATATCGTCGTTGTTCCTGCAATAACTCCTATGTGCAAAATATAAAATCTTTCAGTAGGAGGAAAGAACACATGTATTCATCTTATGGCAGCCGTACATAGGAGACTGTGGATTCTTACATTTTCGAAACAAAGAAATATAATTACATAACTTATAGGAGATTTTATTATTTGCTGTATCACTATTTAATTTATTTAATAGAGAAAAAATCAGAAAATCGGTAAATATGTCACATATGAGTTATTGCAGGAACAACGACGATAAGTATACAAAGACAGAGCTTTCAAAATTTCTAGAACTTCATACATTATAGCCAATTCTAGTACAACAATCATTTTGTCAGGCATTTTACTACACTTTTAGTCCGCTCTCGGGATGATTGGGAACCATCTAGGTTCTTTTGTGTGAAAATAACTACCAAAGCACTATAACGTTCCCGCTAAGTGCTCGAACAACATTAAATGAGGAAGCAATCCAACATACATTAAACACGTTTCCTAGTTTTAGTGTTTCAGATGACAGCTATTTTGATACTATTCTAGTAGGCCTAGCCTCTAATTTTTGGGGCTTTGAGAAAATACCGAATACAAGTAGGCTATAAGATGTCTGAGAAAGACTGTAGGCGACGGGGAACAGCCTCTCAGAGGGCTTAGCGTCTCCCGCTATCTTAGCTACTGTTGTAGGGAGGTACTCATGCTTACTGCTCTGTTTACAATATGAGTTCCCCATCCCTGCTATGATAGGCCTTATACTACTTCTACCACGTCACGCATAACATCATGCGCAACCAGCTCAATCTTGTGGTTCATGCAATGCACAATAATTAAATCCTTTTGAACATGGTTATGCAGCAGAATAGTCATTCCCTGCATTGTTGTTGCTCTGTCTGTTGCGAAACTACCGAACGGTCTTCAAGTGTCTTTACTGTAATGTTGTACTTGACTAGAGTAACTTATTTAACAAGGTGTTAAAGATTCCTTTCCCAGTCGCACTTTACAATTCAGCAATATTAACAAAATAATTGCACGGAACGTGTTCAAAAGAGAGGCTTATGTATATAACTTAAATAGATCTAATGTAATTAAACAAGTTTTGTCGAAATTGTTGTACTTTTGTCTATCACGATACTAAGATTAGAACATGATTCGATAATGTAATTCGCTAGAGTTTATTTCATTTCGTCTCCTCTGAACATATTTTATTTGGTTATTTACGACGCTATTATCAACTACTAGGTTAAGGCCTATTTAGCGTCAATGGGAATGGTGATAGTGAGATAGTATTTGGCGAGATGAGACCGAGAATTCGTCATAGATTACCTGACATTTGCCTTTCGGTTGGCGATAATCTCGGAAAAAACCCAACCAGGTAATCAGCCCAAGCGGGAATTAGTTCACGCCCGAGCGCAACTTCGGATCAGCAGGCAAGCGCCTCAGCCGACTGAGCTACGCCGGTGGCTCTTTGAACATAATATATTCCGTTAAGCATGATCGGAGCGTAGCATATTCCCTACTGAAACCCCAATCCCATTTTTAACTTATACAGGTCTATAACTACCGTGGGATAAGTTCTGAATGACAACTTCTGTTTAGCCATCACATAAGTTAATATGGCTTTGGTTATTCCACAATCTCTCATTTCCACTCATGGATCCTTCAATAGTCTAAGTTGTTTCTTCCTATTATTCACTAATTTCATATATTTTAAATGAGATTTACATTTTGAATGATCGCCAATTTTATCATTTAGTTTTTGGATTAGTCTATTAGTAGAGACATAACTAGAAAAATATTAACGATTCTTACACGCTCTATACTTTCAACATTAAGATCTCGTATTTAAGAATAAGCCGATCGTTGTTGTCACTGTGAGATAACCAAGATTTTTTTTTAACACGAAAGAAGAACACAGTTTCCAAATTATTTATTTTTAGTTCGTTGTCTTGAGGTCTCTCAGTGTTTCCTATATTTGAAGACGCACTATTTGCTCTCTTGTAGCGCAACTACTAACAAGGAAAGGACACGCTCTGTATATCACCGAATTAAATAAGATTATGTGAGATGAAAGTACAAGACGTACTGTTTAAAGTCATACCTGGTATGGGTGGCCAATGACCCCTCGTTTTGAAAATATTGGCTATTGTTTGTGACATACATCCGTTAGGTGCTTAATAGGGAAGCATAGGACTGTAGGGTAGCCCATATGGTTGGCTGCTGAGTTGTTATCCAGACAACCTCAGTTCGAATCTTAACTAGTCCTATATTTTTTTCTTTTAATAATGATTAATATTGTGATCACAGTTATCTATTTACATATACCATATTTATCAACGTAGTTTTAAACAAATTACTAATTAACTAGCATTGTATTGTAAAGGATAAACAATGAAATATTGCTCATGTAGGCAGGTAAGATGTGTCACTGGTGTCTGTTCTGTTTCTGTAGCAGCTATTCCACTTCATTTTGTCCCGATTCATTATGATAAATGTCATAAAAACACAAAACATACATATTTCCTGCACCATGCACAGCAAATGAAAGGAGGTTGTCCACAGACACACACATTTTTCCGCATTTCTACTGCGAAACAGATATCATTCACATTCACAAACACTTCTCGTTCGTTTATTAATTTTGATGCATACCACGCATATTTCAACATGGCTTTGAATATAGGAGCTACAACTGAAAGTGAATTAAAAAAAATTAATAATAATAATAATAATAATAATAATAATAATAATAATAACAATAATAATAACAATATCAAGCTTTAAAAATGAGAAGACATTAGGAGTCGAACTTAGGTTGCCTGGATGGCAACTCAGCATCCAACCATATGAGCTACGCCGTTACACAGTCTAATGCTTTCCTATTAGGCACGTAACGGAAGTATGTCACAAACAATAGCCAATATTTTCAAAACGAGGGGTCATTGGCCACCCATACCAGGTATGACTTTAAATAGTACGTCTTGTACTTTCATGTCACGAAATCTTATTTAATTCGGTGATATACAGAGCGTGTCCTCTCCTTGTAAGTCTATAGGCCTAAGACTTAGTAGGTTCCTTACTGTCGGAAACGATTTTAAGATTTTTAGAACAATTTCCCCCTATATTTTCTGAATTTTGCTGATATCGCATATGCCAAGCGAGTCACCATTGTTAAAGAAAGATAGAAAACTTGCTTCGTTTTTTAGACATTTTATTGGTGATAAAAGGAATCCGCACGCACGCACACACACACACACACACACACGTATAAACGGTCGCTGTAGCTGTCCAGGAAGTAAGGGCTCGGAGGCCTGCACGCCGTGATGTTTTGTTTGGCTAGTTTAGTTTTCAACATCACCAAGCTTCTGATTGGCTGATTGTTATTTCTTTGCTGTAGCGACCATTAAAAATATCTCTTTTCAGGGATCCTATCCACGATTCTTGTCTAATAATAAAATTATTAAGTTAATAATTACTGTATGTAGTGGAAAATAATTATTCCTGGCAGAGATATGTCATGTATATCTAGAGGCAAAGATGGTCCGAGCCGGTGATGGGGAAATGCTCCTCATTCCCCTACAAATCGCACAATGACCTATATTTTGGATTACATTTGCAAAATATGTTCTTCCATTATTAATCAGTTTTCAGCTCCTTCTGAAGAATTTTAGTTCTGGGACTTGGGATATTTTTTAATTGACCTATCATATCTAGATACGGTTCACTTTTACTTATTGTAAAAATCAGGGGTAAACAAATTTCGGGTGCCAGGTAGCCATGGTAGAAATGTTTATATTGCGCCTGAATTGTTTATTAAGTTAAACATTTTTTAGACTTCTATTTCTTTTATGTCAAGAAGTGGTTGTAGGAATAATGTTATTTTTAGATTAGGTCTAGTAGGCTCTCTCATTAGCAGTAGTTGCGCATCTGGAGATATTGCCACATCGTAGCTTCAGTGAGGAGTACAGAGCGTCTCTAATAATGCTTATTAGGCTATATTTCAGTAAATGTATTTATATCTTTGTTCGAATAGTTTTCTCATTGCATGTGTGGACAAAATGTACCGGTTCCTGAAAATAAAAGGGCTGGCTCCTGAATTTTTTTGTTTCGTCTATCTCTATTAAACATCTTTTATTTCATGTAAATTAAGCTGCCTTTAAATAACTACTTTGTTATTGTTGTTGTTAAAGCAAAGTGGTATTTTGTACATATGTATCTAAGCTTACTATTCCTGTTGTTCATCGAGTTATGAACATAGGTATACGAATAAATAGATGTGAACATAAGTACAGTAGATACCGAAGCGTGCGGAAAGACAGCATCGTGATCTGTTGACTCGCTATTTGCTCCCCTCACCAACGGCTATAGGCCTATCTTAGGCCTATAATAGTATGATCGACGTTTCGTATTCAGTCACCAAACGCAGAACTCTAGTTATTAGACACCGTGTTATAACCTAAATATATTATTAGGCTATTATTATTATTATTATTATTATTATTATTATTATTATCATCATCATCATCATTATGTTGTTATTTATACACGCTTTAACATCTCTGGTCATATCGCGAGTTAATCTTTTGGGTGAAATCTGAAGGCCTGTGTACTATTGTTGAGAATGGTTCTATTGTTCTGAACTAGATGGCGTCTGTAGATGTATTACTGATTTGTTATGAATATGAATGAATGAAGCCTGTGATATTCAGGGATGTTGTGCCCAGAATTTTCTGGAATTTGCCTTACAGTTGAGCAAAAGCTCTGAAAAACCTCAACCAGGAAATTCGACCCGACCGGGAATTGAACCCGAGCCCTCTACGTATGAGACCAGCATAGGTGGTCTTATTTCTTGTTTACGTATGCTTATTTTATAAGCACCCGTATTTCCTAATAAAAGTACGAAATTATTCCGTGTCTCCCACAATAATTCTAAATTTATTTGTACAACATTATTCAAATCAGTAAACATTTTTGTGGTTAATTCTATTCTAATTCGTAAAAACGTGCATTATTTACAGAAAGGCATAAAATATTTTGTCTCCCATTTTCATTCTAAAGTAATTAGTGACAGTGACAGTTTATACTAATAGTTAATTGAAAACATTTTGGTGAATGTTAGGACGCTTCCCCCCCCCCTTTTTGTAGACTTATTTCATTATGTTAGGCTAATATGAAATTCTGTAGCTCTTTGTTGAGCACTGTGTTTTTAACTATAGTATAAACGACCTCGTAAGCATAATTAAGCCTACCTATTCTACATGTCTATTTGGCTGGCTGGATTTACATGGGCTGAACCAGTGACGGGTCCGTACATTTAGACACGATTTGGCTCATTGTGCGCTCAATACATGCGATGATTGTCTAAGTCCGACAGGTGGCCTAAATGGCATTCGTGAATCCGACGCTGACAGGTGAGCCATTCCGCCTCAGCCCCTTACAGAGCCAGGTCCCGTTTCGCGAACGAATACCCTGATAAGTTCCAAGTCCTTTCGGGCGGTGGTAAATTGCACTGGAATTCAAACTTTCTGTATGTAAACTGCACTGATTTTACAAGTAGTAAATTGCACTGGATGTTGTAAATTGCACTTTTTCTCATTCTATTAAGTTTTGTCCAACATTTTTGCCCAGTCTGTACAGTGTACAGTGTACATTCTCGACAATCGATACATCGCCTTGCTTGAATTTGCCATTTGTAGCAAATGTGAGGAGAACTTTAATAAGAAATCTGAGCCTGCTACAGTAATTTCAGATATCGAAATAGCTATTCATGTTGCAGTGAGAAACGTGTGAGCAAATACTAAAATTTTTCTGTGCAGGTTTCATTTAATCAATTCCTGGTGGGAAAAAATCAGTCTTCAGATCGAAATTTACGTAATACACCACACAGAGGAAAAAACTCGCACACTAAGAAGGAACAAATTTACGTTGACAGATAAATTTCTGATTACCAGAAAGGAAAACTTGATCGATTCAGATTCATAAAAAATACATGTTATAGCTTTGCCAAAGTACAGTACAGTATTAGTGTTGAACAAATGTTCGATAATCTACACGCATAACAAACTGAAGTGGTACAGTACAGCATGTGTTGAACAAGTGCTTGATAATCGACCTGCATAAAATACAGTATTAGTGTTGAACAAGTGTTTTATAATCGACATTCATAATAAAGTCAATTGTTAGTACAGTCTATGCAACAAATATCAGCTCATAGCTTCAGTGCAGTTTGTATCTTCTACTCCTCGCTCATCCAGTGCAGTTTTCATGGTGAGTGATTAACCGTCCGGTTTCTTTGCAGTGCAGTTAATATTTTCCATTGCAAGTTACAATCGTCCGTCCTTCCTGATCAACCGACGCTGTCAGCTGGGTCATCCTCCCTCAGCCCCTGATAGAACCAGGTCCTGTCCGCATACGAGTAGCCTAATGAGCCCCAGGGGCCGGAGCTTCAAGCCCTTCCTATATCAGCATCGGAAACCCGTACTACCTGCAGAGTTCACCCCAGCCTATTTTTACTATTACAAATGATAGGTGTAATGAGGGGGAGGTGGAGAGTGTTGGTGGAATGATAGAGGGAAACGGGAGTATTCCGAAAAAAAAAAGTCTGCTTTGTTCGCCGCAAACTCCACCACGACCCGGCCGTGGATCGAACCCGGGCAGCTGGATAGAAGACCAGCGCGCCAGCGTTTGAGCCACCACGTGTTTGTTCAGTTCGTAACATGTGCTCGTGTTCCGATTAAAAAGAAAACGAAAAAAATTATTTTGTGTTCATCATATTAATTCCGATTTTATATCAGTGACAGATTTCCAAACAGTGTTTCGAAAATTGTAGACATTTGATTTACTTTATGGTGCATGTTTATTTTAACCTTTGTAGAGGAACTTAGCCACAACTTTTGAGTCTGGATGTTTTCAGGCAGGCCTACCGTGTCATAAACTAGACTTCGCTATTGTCCGTCTACTTCTTAAGCACGTGCATTGGTCTTACAGAAGTAAAAACTGCTAATAACTTGCGATTAACAGGAGGGAGTTATAAGAACAACACTACCGTTGCAATACTCCAGGTTTATCAATTAACGTCTAATTTAAAACCCAATCAACTAACAATAAGTTACTTATAAATGCATTTAGCTAAGTTATGTAAGGCCTAGGCCTATTTACAATTAAAATGCGTTCCGTTTCTACGAGTATTAATATAGGCTGCATTACTATTAACCCTACTTACATTTTAGTTATAACAATTTTCATATTATATAGCTATATTTAAAAAAATAATACAGATACCTACGTGCGCTACATAAATCAGAGAAAAATAATAACTTACAAGGGATTTTCAGATTAATCTATAATTGCGTGCAATGTTCAAGTGGTTGGTGGTTGTGTGATTTAAACACTGGTAGGTCACAACTTGATGAGAATCATTTTAGCATAATCATAGAACAAAAAACTTGATATTTTAATTAATATTGTTAAATATAAACAGCCAGACTAGTAAAACAAAGAAAAAATAATAAACCCAATTCAGCAAAATAGGGAATTACAAACCAAACCAACAAAGACAAAAATAACTTAATTTGAAAACAGGAGCAAATAAAATAAATGCAGAATTCGCTGCTCAAGTCACTAGTACGCCTAATAGGCCTATCCTTATGTAGGTGCAATATATAGGGGAGAGTCGGGTAGTATCGGACATCGGGTAATATCGGACAGTGAGTTTCTTTCATCTACCACACGATGATAGTACCTGATTGACATGGTTACGTTTCTCTGATGTCGCATAGAGAAACGTAACCATGTCATTCAGGTACTACCATATGGTGGTAGATGAAAGAAACGCACTGTCCGATACTACCCGATGTCCGATACTACCCGACTCTCCCCTAAGGTTATTCGAAAGTAAGTTCCCATTTTTGAAATGATTAAAATTTGTCAAATTCTTAGATTCCACAAAAATAAAAACACCAATTTGTTCGTAAAGAATTGGCATTTTATTAAAACACGAAACAATTAAATATGATCACCACCGCGTTGTTGAATGAGAAATGAAGGGTTCAGAGCCATAGTGGGCCAAGCGCCATTTATTAAAAATGGAGAAAACAAGAGTTAAAATTAAGTGATTACAATAATTTAACGAAACATATAGCAAGTAAGATAAAGTATGCACATTAAAACTAAATGATATGTCAATCTTCATTAAATTATGGTATTTACTTAAGTTGAACCCTTGCTTTCTCCGTTTTTAATAAATGGCGCTTGGCCCGCTATGGCTCTGAACCCTTCAAATAGTCTTTCTTCTATAACCTATGTTATAAACGGCATTGATAGATCGA